>NC_056738.1:43718304-43828304 GCF_019279795.1 Protopterus annectens
GTCCTGGGCTCCATTTGCCTTGAATGCATTTGCCTACCATGTGAGTCCCCCATACATAGTCTGATGTGTCTGTTGTCATAATCTGGATGGCGGGGGGGGGTTTGAGAAAGTGAGTCCCTTTGTTGTGGTTGCAAGCCTCTGCCCACCAATGGAACTCTGTCCTTAAGCAAGGAATGATAGGAATGATAGGAATCACCATTTCCAGGTCCTGGGAATGTTGACACCAGAAACTTTTTATGTACCACTGAAGTTTCCTCATATGCAGTCTTGCACATGGAATCAGTAGAATACATGAGGCCATGAACCCTAGGGCTTGCAGTATTTTTCTTGCAGTTAGCTGAGCTTGGGTGGCCAGTAGTTTGAAATAAGTTGTCAAATAAACCTGCTTTTCTGGAGTGAGGAATGCCAGCTGGGAAGTTGTGTTCAAGCTTGCTCCCAGGAAAACAATCTTTTGGCTGGGTACCAGATGTGATTTCTTTTCATTGATGGTATACTCCAGAGAAGTTAGGAGTCTCTTTACAAACGTCAGGTGCTGAAGTAGCAATTCGGGACTGTCCGCCTGAATCATGCAATCGTCCAAGTATGGGTACATTTGAATATTTCACTGCCTGCAGTAAGCAATGGCTGGAGCCAGGCACTTTGTGAATACCCTGGGCGCAGTAGATAAGCCAAAGGGAAGTGCAGAAAACTGAGCGTGCATAGAGCCTGCCCTGAAACATAGACATTTCCTGCAAGATTCCCTTATGGGGATGTGCAGATAAGCTTCTTTTAAGTCTAGGGTGACTAGCCAGGAGTCCTTGGCTAGCATAGGAAGGAGCTGCTAGAGTGTAAGCATTTTGAATTTTGGTACCACCAGGAAGGTGTTTAGGGATGACAAATTCAGAATAGGGCGCCAAGAGTTCTCTTTCCTGGGCACCAGGAACAGCCTGGAGTAGAAAAACTGTCCCCTTTGCTCTGTTGGCACAGGTTGAATAGCCCCGATACTGAGAAGAGAAAGTACTTGCTTTTGGGCTTCTGTCCACTGGTTTGGAGAAAGGTCTGGCAATCTGCTTGGGGTTGGCAGAGAGTGGAAATAGAATCTGTATCCCTGGGATACAATGTTTAAGACCCATCGGTCCTGGGTAATATACTCCCAGTTTTTTGCATGCACGGTGAGTTTTCCTCCTAGGGGTGCAAGTACTTGGGCATGGCTGGGAAGGATTAAGGACAAGTCATTGTGAACATTTTCCATAGGGGGGTGGGCTTACCACTCCCAGTTGTGGAGGAGGGAACACGCCATTGTTTAGATCTGTGCATACCCTGAGACTGTATGTAGTGTGGTCTGTTGCCCCTGGGTTTTGGCTGAGAAGATCTGGAAGGGACTGAAAAGGACCAGTTTTTTGAAGGACAATGCCTACTGAATCCAGGTGGCTGTACCGGAAATCTTAACAGTTTGCATGGATTTAGCTTTTTCCTCATTCTTTTTAAGGGCTTCTGCTTTAGAGCCAAACAAACATTCTTGGTTTAATGGAGCATCAAGTAATTTTGCCTTGACATGGTCTGACAAGATTTGTTCCTTCAGCCAAGCATGCCTTCTCAGAACAGACCCAGTGACCGCAGCCCTGCAAGATGCTTCTAAGGCAACAAAACCACACTGCAAAGTATGTTTATCAACTTGGCTTGCAGAATGCATTAAGTCTTGTAAGTCCTTATTTTCTGCAAAATCAGGAATCAATAACATTTTTTGTTTAATTAGATCAATAATATACTGCTGGTACTTCAACATGTGAAACTGGCAATTTAAAGCCCTGATGGCAAGAGTTAGAGGTATAAACCTTCTTACCCCATCTAACTAGAGCCCAAGAATCCCTGTCCGAAGGGGTAGGGTTTTTGGCTGTAGAAGCCTTAATACCTTTAGGTCCCTGGGAAATGGTCTCTGGATCCGCAGTGGGATTTTTAAAGAGAAATTTGTGAGAGTTAGGTACTCTGTAGTATCTGTCAGGCTTTCTAGGAGCACATGGTAATGTATCAGGAGTAAGGCTGGATTCCATGAAGACATCTACAATATCTAGGACAAGGGGAATAGCTAGCTGCCTATGCTGAGGAAAGTCTAAAAATTTCCTGAGTCTCTTTTTGGACTGTGGGTAGTCCTGGCATTCCCAGCGGAAATGCTCTCTTAGGGTATGCAAGGTTTCACGGAAAGAAAGGTCCTTGGGGGGGGGGGGGGTTGAATCCTCTGCATCTGAGTCCTCATGGGTAGATAAGGGTACGTCCTGGTAATCACAGGGGTCAGAGTCATCAGACAAATGATCTGAAGAATCAGAAGGAAAATCAATTCTTTGTCTTTTACAGGGGGAAGGCTGGCTTCCCCTAATTAAAGTAACCAAGTCTTCAGCAATTCTAAGCATTTGTTTTTGTGGTATGGGAGCTTGAGAATGTGCTTTGGTCGTCAGTTTCCTAGGCGTAGTGCGAACTCTGGGCCTGAGAAATTTGGTAGATTTAGACATTAACTAAGTAGTTGGTCTGATACGAACATCGGAAGGTCTGAATACACCCTCAGAAGCCGGTACCTGCACAGCAGCTCTAGACCCATCCAAGGTAGAGACATCTACAGGTTCCATAGTCGAAGAAGCATCTTGCGGCATACCAGACTCCGAATGGGTCTCAGTAGAGGCCTGCGAATCTGCAGAAGCAGGTAACGGGGGCTGCGAAAGTGCCTCACTGAGTACCGGTGGACTGGTGACTAGCTTAATGGAAGCGTTGTCAGGAGTTTTGGACCTATGCGGTCTGTCTCTGTCTTTATCTTTGCGTTTTTTCGGAAGATCAGTAGTCGGATGGCTTACCAAAGCCATTTTGGAATACGGAGAATGACAGCTAAAGAGTTTAGAGACAAAAATAGCCCGGTAACAAATAGTTTGGGCATTTAACAAGGCACAAAACCGACAGCGAGGGACGTCGTGATCTGGGCCTAAACAGGTGACGTATTAAGAACGAAAATCTCTGAGGTATTTGCTTTCCACAGGCAAGACAATTGTTAACTTTTTCTGACATTGGTTAGAGCAAGAAAAAAGGATCCCCAACATGGTACTTGGCTTTAGAAGACTTCAGGTTTGAAACTCAAAAAACAAAAATATCAGGTAGCTGCCGACCTCTGCTTCGGGCTCCCGCACAGCAAGAAAAGCTGATGCAATGGCATCGGCTGCATGTTTTATAGCCCTGATGAGGTGACAGCATCTGACGCAGAAATCCCAAGACTCTGGTACTCAGGCTGACTGAGGGCTACCTGCAGGACTGAAACACGAAGAACATATATATATATATATATATATATATATATATATATATATATATATATATATATATACACATATATATATATATATATATAAAATATTTTATATATATATATATATATATATAAATATGTGTGTGTGTTTGTAAAGTATTCGTATGAGTGGGTGGGGACACAGAATCTCTAAACTGTCCCTAATACTGTATCTGTTTCTTGAAAAAATGTGCAGTGCTCTGGCAGGTCACTGAGCACGTACTGCAGTCACTAAATAAAGGCGGACATTTCAGTTTCAGAACTAACCAGCATCAAAAAGAAAGTTTATTGAAAGCTTGTTTTTCTTCCTAGCAACTTTCTAAGTATATAAAAATCTGTCCCTGATTTTCATCCTGTATTATCTAGTATTAATAACTAGATTTCTCCTTGATTTTTGAACAAAGTTTTTTTTTTTTTTTTTTTTTTTGGGGGGGGGGGGGCAGTGTGTTGTACACTATATTCTGACAGAAGTGAGCTAAGAAAATAAATTCCTGTGTGACAGTTATGTACTTATTCATTCATTCGACTACAGTAAATAATTTGAGTTGTATAGTTAGTCCCACAAGTGGCAGTAATTGATGGTCACATCTGTTTGTGTGTGTGCGCATGTGTGCGAACAAATGCTTTCACGTCCCTTATTTTGCAAAATGACCTGATTTTATGAAGTCAAATTTTGATCTGTTCCTGATAAAGTTTGTGGCTTTGCTGGCAAACCAGTGAGGATTACAGTCATTAAATAGTAAGGACTCAGATTTACAGCCTTCAAAAAAGCATTTTAATGCATAGTCTGTTATTCCAGTAAGTTTCTAGGCAGGTAAAGGAAGTAACTGTTACAGGTTTCAGTCTGCCATTGCTTTTTAACTTTTTTCTTGATTTTTAAGATAAGAGGTTGAGACATGTACGTGTGTGTATGTATGGTGAGAGTCTTGGTTGCAGTGTGTTGCATACTTTACTCTGACAACAGTGAATGTCGTAAGTCAGTACTGCCATTTAACAGCGCTTGGTTCTCTGGTGGAGTTTTTGCCTTATGTTCCTTTTGCCTTTTGTGTGGCATCTGAACACACTTTTGTTTCTTCTCTCAGACTCTCAGCTGTATAACATGTGCCTCTAGATACGTATACTTCTCCTTTCATCCCAATCTAACACCAGAGGGGTATGCAGGAGGACACTGTCCCTTTTCAGAGGGGAAGGAAGGCAGGAACTATTTTAAGACAAGATCTGTATACCCTAGCATTTGTCTTATCAGTTTATTGGGAAAATACTATTGTGCTAGTTTTGAACATCAAGCTTTAGACATGGCTTATTATTCCTTGAAAGGAAAAAAAAAATTAATTTATTTCCTTACTCATGAATTTTTGTTTAGGCTGTTACTAAATCAAAAGGTTGTAAAAAGGGCTCCAAGACACACACCAGAATATCTTGCACCCAATGATTTCTGGTGGCCTAATGGCTCCTAGACCTCCAGCTTAATTCATTACAGTCTTGGTCAGGATTTGTTAAAAGCATAGGAGATTAAAAACTAAGATGAAGCAATATATCTGGATGATGTGGTGCCAGCTCGAGGTGGAAAATGTGGAAGGAACACTAGGGAAGTGCAGAGGGGATTAGTGTGCAATAGAATGACCCATGGATTCCTTTACCTAAGTTCCATTTCACTTAACTCTGGGTCTTGATAAGTCAGATATCGGACATATATAGTTAGCAAAGAGGCTACAATGAGGAATAGTCCGTGTATGCAAGTGAGAACCACATCTGTTTGATTACATGTAATGGTGATTGACCTGCTGAAATAGGGCCCAACCCCATTCCAGTTAGCCCACCCATTCAGTTGGTTCCTGCAATATCCCCTCCCCCGCTTTGAAATCACCAGCCACCACATGAAATTCGTGAAATAAAACACCAGAAACCACCACTCCCCTGGTGATGTAACCTTTGACAGAAGCATTTTTCAAGGGGTGTTTAGCTGCCTAAGTTGCCAAAAGCAGTGTAGTTATCAGTTTACTTGGACAGCTTGCTTAAGCAATTCCAGTCTCTTCATCCTTGCAGCAAAAAAGACAGACAGCTATTCGATCTTCTGGAACTCATGCATTCACTTAGGAAACTGAACTGGTAATAAATGCCCAATACACAAACTGCTCTATTTCTCTGGGAAAGTGCCACTGGAAAAACATGCAGTCATGACTGGTCTGGCTTAAGCATAGTTCTTGCACCACTTTTAAGAAGAAACATGGGCTGATCCTAAAAAAAAAAAAAAAAAAAAAAAAAAAAACCAGAATCCTTGCAAGAGAATAGGATTCCCTATAAACAAGGACCTGAGAATAAGAGATCCTGTGACTACAAATGGACATCGGGGAAAAAACATCTTCCAAGGGAGGCATTTTAGAGCTTCTGAATCATTAGGTTCAAAAGGATAAGAGTCTGTCAATTATGATATTCACGTTCCAAGAAAAATAGGTTCTTAAAAGGAGGCCAAAGACACAAAATACCCAAGAAATATAGCGCTATGCTACAGTCATGCCCTCCACAAAGTTATGACTGGCAGAAGTAGCCACATGTCCAGCTTGATAGTGGAATGACCAAGATCCAGCTCATACCCTTGTCCGAGGTGGGCCAGAATCACTTGGATGTTTGAGTGGAGTGGCATAGCCTTTGTTGCCACCTTAACAGCAGTTGTATCCCACTTAGAATAAATCAGACCAGAAGATAGCATTCTCTTAGCTTCATGGGGCATGGAGTTGGTATAATGGTTAATGTGTTTACTCAAGAGTCACCAAGTACAGGGTTTAATTCTCACCTTTGTCAAGGAAGTTGACTATATTTAAAATTCCTCAAGGGCAGCTAGCTTACTACTTGCATGTGATCCCATTCACTTCTGACACCTTAACAGCAGTTGTATCCCACTTAGAATAAATCAGACCAGAAGATAGCATTCTCTTAGCTTCATGGGGCATGGAGTTGGTATAATGGTTAATGTGTTTACTCAAGAGTCACCAAGTACAGGGTTTAATTCTCACCTTTGTCAAGGAAGTTGACTATATTTAAAATGCCTCACAAGGGCAGCTAGCTTACTACTTACATGTGATCCCATTCACTTCTGACACCCTGAATAACAGGTATGGCAGGATCAAGGGATCTAAACCTGGAGCTCACAACGATGTCTGTCACCCCAGAGGTGTGGAACTTCATTTTCAAAATGATTAGTTTCTGTCCTGTCACAGACGTGATAGCTTGAAACTGCATCCTTCTTTGACAGTATCAAGAAACAGTGTGATCTCTGGCCGCCTTGGAATCTATGATTAAGATTTGATTCATTGAAATGCTTAAGGCATACAGGAATCTCCTCTGCCATAACAGGAACATAATGTCCTACAGCTCCTCCTTCACTGGCTTACTGCACCAGAGAGAGAAGGGGACAGACCATACTCTCCTGCACTGCAGAAAGGTTAACCCCACATAATTCGCTACTTCTAGAAATCTCTGACTAGGCAAGACTCCTGAAACCTAAGCTCCAAGAACAGACTAAAGAAATGTCTTAGCTTGTTCACCACCCACACACTAAGAGTGATTCGTCTTATGTAAAACCTACTGCCAGACACACATTTCTCTTGCATAGAAGGAATAAGTGTGCACCACCCTGTTTATCTAGGTACCACATAAAACGCTGGTTATTAGACTAAGTCAGGAGTAATGACAATCTCAGAATGCCCTCTAGTCCATGCATGACAAGGAGTGATGATACCTTAGATGAAGTCTATTACCACATGGGATCACCCATTACCAACAATTCAAAAAATAGATGCAAGAAAAACAGATATAGTAGTCCATGAAAAGAAGAGAAAAGTGTAACCGTGACCACTGATACACCCAGTGATTACAATGTTTTTATGTATAGAAAGAGACAAAGTCATAAAATATCTGGGTTTGCAAGCAGAAACACTAAAGTGGAAGAAAGATACCTAGACAATTCCAATAGTAGTAGAAGCAACAGGTCTAATAAAAAAATAACTTACAGTCGCACCAAGACATGCCACCAATACATGTAATCCCTTATGAAATACAGAAGGAAGCAATTCTGGACACATTGCAGGTGTTGAGAAGAGCACTCTTGGCTAACATCAAAGACAAACGATACTAATTTCAAGGACTCTAATCATACCCTGACTTAGAAGTGGGGTCCATTCCCATCATGGTATTAGAAACCCAAAACAATGGGAGAAATTAAATAAAGAGTGGCTTCCCTTACTTACAACCTACTGCCAGACATGCATCACTTCTCTTCCACAGGAGGAATGACCGTCGTTACACTGTTTATCTAGGTACCATATAAAGCACTGGTTGTTAGACTGAATCAGGGCAAATGGCAACCTCAGTATGCCTGAAAAGAAGTGGTACAGATACCTTAGACGGCTTACTTGCTGCTCCCTCTCTGGCATCCACTTTTCAGCAAAAACAACTGAAAAATGGTGGAAACTAGCAGTGAGTAAAAACTATTTAATATAAAGCGGTTTTTCTTTGTCAAATAAACAAACTTCTTCAGATAATCAAACAGTATAATACAAAAGGTTTAAAACCTTTTTCCAAAAAGTCATGCGACTAATAACAAATACACTTACTCCCCCAGAAACTAAAACTTAAAGAAACATACATAACTACGTACTATCAAATCACTTGAACTTAATAGCAAGAAAAACATACATATATATCTAGCTATAATAACTGAAACTCTTTAATGACATCATATTTCCTATTCCTAGCTTAGAAGGCTTTTCAATTTAAGCAGGCATGTAAAAGTGCATGCTTCATTTAAGCATGGGAAGTTAAACGCATTTAGTAATAGTTTCCAATAAAACTCTAATTCCTCTAATAATAGTGTAGCTGGTCCACCTCTTCCATCCATTAATATTTAGTCAATTACCCTAAAAGTGAATACATGACCACTTGTCACCTGGAAGTGTTTAGCTAAAACGTTGTCAAGCTTAGATTTTTCCATTGCATATAAATGTTCATACACTCTTTCACGGAGTCTCTGCTCCACTTTTCAGTGGAAGAGCCGAGATGGACTCCCCTCATTTCCCCCCAAGCTATCATTCACAAGAACATGCAACAAGGCCCATAATGAGGATGGTGGGGACTGCCTATCACAAAAGATCTTGGTGACAATGGCGTAACACCAAAAAATAATTGGTTAATGCATGGTAATATCACAGCTACACAACTGCACTGCTACAGCCATACACGGCCACAATTAAGCCAAGAATGAGCAGTATGGTCCGCACAATTGGATACTCAACTCTATCCGTGTCCAGGCTTCTAACAACAAAAAAAATCTAAGGCTTTACCTGCAGGCAGAGCTGACAATTCATTGTTCAGCAATGAGAACAATACTCTCAGATGAATACATGGAGGAATTTTCTGTTTAAGGAAGCTCCCAAGGACTGCAACTACAGGGAAGCCCAAACCATGGAAAGCCACCAGGGATTCCAATATGGAGCCACTATTAGTCAATCAACCAGATATGGAAACAAAGTTTCTTGTCTGCAAGACCTGCCGCAATGGTTAACACCTCAACAGGAAACGGGGAGAACAGACAATAGCAGTTCTCTGCCTTGAAAAGCAGTGTCACTCAAGACTAAATGAACAGAAACACCTGTGTGGATATCCAGACACATATCAGACTGTTTATTATGTCGAATCTTCCAGCCAGGTGTCCTGAAGCAGCAAAGACAAGACCTTTTGGATGGTCACCATTGCAAATTTGGTGTACCAGATATGCTCAATGAACCTGCGCCTGTCCCAAAATGCCATCAAAAAGGACTGGTCCCTCAACAAAGCCTTGGTGGAGGACCTAACAGTATGAATATACAGTGCCAAAACACTTGTCTTTTGTGATACCCACTAAGGTGAAGAACATTGATAATCAGACACCCCCCCCCCCCAGCATAGTGCTAGACTGTAGTCATAACTGTGGATGTGAGGGAGCTAGGATCATCTTCCTAGCAGCTTCAACCATACAGCTGGAAAGGAAATACTGCCTTGACACTTATAAAAGGCTTACTGTGTCTGTAAAAGTGGTTCTTTTCTTTGAAGGTCAGCCTAGCCTGGAAGATGACAATCTACAATGATGGTCTGCTTCCTTTTTTTCCTGGAGGCCCTATCAAACTTTAGGACAGCCGAACAAAACGACTCCTCCCAAAACGGGACAGCCAGACTCTCCTGCCTGAGCTTTTTCTTTAAAGAAAGACAGCACAATTCACATAATCCTGTGCAGACACATGCCTGGGTCTGCTGCCATGGCATTAGCACAGTAAAAACTGCAACCGGACATGTTGCGCACATCAAAGAAGCTGTAGACACGGTTCAGCTCAGCAACTTTTATCAGCCCAGACTTGGGGAGGGATGAAAGACTTTTCAGTGGCCAATGTACTACAGATGACTGGCATCTGCAAATGTTAGACAAACTGCTCAGATATCTAAACTACAAATATGTCAGAGTAGAAAACATCTTACCCACTGTGCTCAAGATTTGCATTTCTTATCAAAAGGTAAGATGATGTGGTCTTTGGAACCTAAGTTAAACCAAGCAGATCACAAAAGTCAGATCTGGGATACGTAGAAAGGCTCTTACCCAAGTCAGCAGAAGGGGGCAGAAGAGAGCATATATCTTTTTAGCATCTCAGGAAACTAAACAAGTGCATTACCAAAAGTTGCATCCTTGTACCCAGGCTTTATATGGGGGACTACTCAAGGTTTCTCCTCCTTCCCCAGACTATACAAAATGTTTCTTGAAGACAGGACTAAGGGGTCACAGAGAGCCCATAGGGGGTTTTACAAGCTGGTTTCTCCAAAGCAAAAGTCATCTAGGATGAGCCATGGGGGAAGGGTAACCATCCTCTGTCTCTGAAATAAGAGTATGTGGGTACTCAATCATCTTCAAAGGTGACCTACAACTAGCTCTTCAATGGCCAAAAATCACTCTTGGCTGAAGCAAGTGGGGTCTGGGCAAGCATCTGGCAGAAAGGCACTGATGGTTGATGATACATCTGTCAAAGGTAGCGTGAGAAAAGAACAGGTCTTTGTGGGTCCTGGAGCTGTAATCAGGGATGCTCCCAAAGGGCACGCTTCTGTATCAGTGAAGATGGGCCAGGTCTCACTCTGAATCAGAAAAATGCCTGACTGACATTAAAATCTTAGCATGGGTGTATCCTCCTTCAAATATTTGCCACCAACTTCTGCTCAATTTATGAAGGACTTGAGAAAAGCACCCTTTGGTCCTGTATGCAACTGCCAAAGCACCACTTGGGGCTCTTGAAACACCTATGCAGCATGCGTGTAATAAGAAAGCTCTGGCCCTTCGACTGGGGAAAGCTGGTGTTTACATCCCAGGACCCAAAGTGGATGCTGAAGGCCCCCTTCTCACAGATTCCTCATTACCAGGCAAGATTGAGGAAAGGTGCAATCCTAACCCCGATCTTGGCAGTGGGAGATCTGAAGACATGAGAAACTGCGATGCCATCTCATGATAAATTCACCTCCAAAAGTATATGCCTAATGTCTGCCCTCCTTTCCTTTGCCATATCAAAACACTCTGTCAATGGCCTGGGATAAGACAAGGGAATGCCCCACCAAAGGCGATGATGAGCACTCCTGACAATATTTTGCAAGATATTGGGCAAGAACATCTTTCCTGAATCTTCATAGGGTTGATCTGAAATACTGGCATGTATGGCATTTCACATCACATTGTACTTCTTTCCCAAGCAGTAGAGATAGTGCCTGTATCTTGACTCAAACTGGAGGCCAAATACATACATTGATGGTCCAAGTTTCTCAGACACTTAATACAGAAGCTTTTTTGCAGTGAACATCAGGATCATGAGCTGAATTGTGAGAACAGCATAAATTAATAGGTTCATACCAGGCTAAGAATAAAACCCTGCACCTTGTGTGTCTGTGAGGCAAATACCTTAACCATTATGCCAAACCCACCCATAAATGTCAATTATAATTCACCTTCATCATTTTTATAAATTTGTTTTAGTTGATAGCATGTTCATAGGTAATTACTAGGCTAATGACTCAAAGGGTATTTATAAACCTATATTTCCCAAGGTGAGAATCAAACCCTGTTCTCTGTTTGTGAGGTAAACATCTTAGCCATTATGCTAACTTGAATGAGCGAGTGTCAGGGCCAGGCATGATCTCACATGCAGCACATGACTTTTGTACCCCCCCCCCTCCCCCCGAGTGCAGGAGCTTCAGAGAAAAATAGCATCAGACCTGCCAAGGAGCATCTGTGACATCAGAATGACACAGCTACTGACATTTTCCCAGTATCCCCACTGAAAAAATAAATAATTCAGAAAACAAGCCTGTACCCAATTTAAATAACTAATAAAGACCAACTACTTACCACAGCCCAACAATTCTAACATGATGCCACTGCATAAAATGCACAGTAAAAAAACTCCAACACTGATACCTATGGATAAAAGCTTTGAGAACTGACTAATAGTCAGTGCTATCCGTACTTATACAGACTCTCTTCCCTCATGGCTAGTACTGGTAATTCAGAGTAATAACCCAGGTGATTTTACTAGAGTCATGAAAATTTTGGCCAATGAAACTAGACAGAATGGCAAATATCCATACGTTAATAGCTGAAACCAAGAAAGGAGAAATGCAACATCGAAAGAAAGCACGTAAGTTATGCTTTGCCAAAAAAAAAAAAAAAAAAAAAGAGAAAAATGTACTCCACATTACTGCACCATATTAAAAGAATAAGCCCTGGGAAACTAGAATGTGTTAATATACAATATAGCAAAAGTACAGTTTTGTACCTACCATAAATGTAGATGTTCGAGGATCCACATTGCTGCAGTCATAACCTGTGGGTAGTCCGCTGTCCTCGGTCGGCCCGAATACCAAAGAGTTAGGCTGGCGTCGGTCATGGGCGCCCGGAGCTGACATCAGTACGCAGTAGTACTTAAGCGCATGACCGACGCCATATCCTCAGTCTTTCTTGCCCCAGATGTCAGAAGGCCTTAAAGGAAAAGGCCAGAGCCACAAAGGGAGAAAATAATAATTATCCCCAAATAACAAAAACAACAAACAATAACCACACCCCCAAACCCAAGAGGGGAAGGAGGGAGGGAAAATAGGACTGCAGCAATGTGGATCCTCGAACATCTACATTTATGGTAGGTACAAAACTGTACTATGTTCTTCGTCTCACATTGCTGCAGTCATAACCTGTGGGTAGAATTTCAAAGCAAAGGAAAAGGGAGGCTGGCAAACTAAAAAGCATTAGGGGCTGCTAACATGCCCTGTAAGACTGCAGTGGCAAACCCAGCCCTGGACTTGGAGAAAAGAGGGAGATGGTAATGTTTAGTAAAAGTATGAACTGAACTCCAAGTAGCTGCTTCCAAAATATCCTTAGTAGCTACACCCCTCAAAAAAGCAGTAGAAGTGGCAGTAGCCCTAGTGGAATGAGGTCTAATCCCAGCAGGAACATCCTTCCCATGATGAGAATAACAAAAAGCAATACAATTACCAATCCACTTTGAAATAGTCTGCTTAGAAACAGCTTTCCCTTGTGTACCCAAAGCAAAAGAAACAAATAACTGTTGAGTCTGTCTGAACTCCTTAGTTCTGCTCAAATAATAATGTAACTGCCTGTGTATATCCAAAGAATGCAAGATTTTTTCCCCTTTATTTTGGGGATCAGCATAAAAGGTAGGCAAATGGATAGACTGGTTCAAGGCCACATTAGAAATCACTTTTGGCATGAAAGTAGGGTTAGTACGCAAAGAAACTCTATCCTTATGGAATATTAGAAAAGGTTCAACTGCCATGAGAGCCTGCAATTCAGATACCCTTCTAGCAGAAGTAATGGCCAACAAAAAGGCAGTCTTCCAGGATAAAAACTTTAAGTCAGACGTAGCTGCAGGTTCAAAAGGAGGCAAAGTAAGCTTCTCCAACACAAAATTGAGATCCCAGGAAGGAGTAGGAGCTCTACGTGGGGTCTTATATTTTTTGCCCCTCTAAGAAATTGCTTAAACAAAGGGTGAGAAAATAAAGGAGGGTCACAATCATAGTGAGCAGAAATGGCTGCAGCATGAACTTTCACAGAAGAAAATGACAAACCCTTGTCTAGTAATTCAGTAAGGTACTGTAGTGTAAAACTCAAATTAGGTACAGAGACATCAAAGCCCTTTGTTGTGCTCCAAAGAAAAAATCTCTTCCATTTATCAGCATAAACTTTTCTAGTGCTTGGCCGCCTAGCTTCCAAGATGACATCTAAAACCTGCTGAGGAAGCCGAGAACCCCCAGGCTCCAAAACAAAATACGCCAGGCCGTTAGATGCAGGGACTGCACCCTGACATTGAGCAAATGACTGCTTGACTGGGACAACAAGTGAGGAAGCTGTGGCAAAGGCCAAGGAGGCTCCTGAATTAAACTCCTCAGCAGAGGATACCAGTGCTGTCGTGGCCAATCTGGTGCTATCAGAATCATGCAAGGCCTGTCCCTCCTGACCTTCAAGAGGACCTTGGTAATGAGAGGTAGAGGAGGAAAAGCACAGACGTGAAGGTTGTTCCAACTGAAAGATAGAGCATCCACTTTCCAAGCTTTTGGGTGAAACATTTTTGTGCAAAATTTTGGTAGTTGGAAATTTAGAGGAGAAGCGAACAGATCTATGTCTGGAGTTCCCCAAGCCACTGTCAACTGATGAAATACCTGAGGATCCAATTTCCACTCGTGGGGATCCACAATTTGTCTGCTCAATACATCTGCTAGGGAGTTCTGTGCTCCTGGCAGAAACCGTGCTTGAAGAGTGAGGTGCAAACCCAGAGCAGTCTCCCACAATATCATAGCTTGTCTGCAAAGAGGGTAAGAATGGGTCCCCCCCTGCTTGTTGATGTACCACATGACTGAAGTGTTGTCTGTTTGTATCAACACCTGTCCTGGTTGAAGTAGGCCCTTGAAAGCCATCAGGGCAAACTGGACTGCTAACATCTCCTTCATGTTGATATGCAAATGCTGTAGTTTGGGAGGCCACGTGTCTTGAATCCATTTCCCATTGAAGTGTGCTCCCAAGCCAGGTCTGAGGCATCCGTCGTTAAGATCTGACTCGCCTCTGGTCGGGTCACAGAGAGTCCCTTGTTTAGGTGACATTCCTGTGCCCACCACAAGAATTCCTTCTGTATGCAAGGTATTATCGGAATGACAGTGTCCAAATTGTGGCAGTGTTGAGTCCATACACTTTTGAGATACCATTGTAGCTTCCGCATATGCAGTTTGGCATTGGGAAGTACCAGAATGCAAGATGCCATGAACCCCAAGGCTTGAAGGACTGTCCTTGCAGTCAGCCTGGACAGTACTGATAATTGCTGGAAGTATAGATGAAGAGTTCTTTGTTTGTCCGGGGTCAGAAAAGCCATATGAGAGGCTGTATTCAGTCTCACACCCAGAAAGCACATGTCCTGAGAGGGTACTAGACTGGACTTTGTTTCGTTCACAGAATACCCTAGGCACCTTAAAACTGCCATCACATACTGTAGCTGTTGAAGTAACTTGTCTTTGTCTTGAGCAAGAATCAAGCAGTCGTCCAGATAAGGATAAATTTGTATTCCCCTCTGTCTGAAGAAAGCTATTACAGGAGCCAGAACCTTTGTGAACACCCTGGGCGCAGTAGATAAACCAAAGGGCAATGCAGAGAACTGATAATGTTCCTGCAGCTGGGCCTGATAGGAATGTGAAGATAGGCCTCTTTGAGATCCAGAGTTACCATCCAGTGATCTTTGCCTAGCAGAGGCAGAAGTTGCTGTAATGTTAACATCTTGAACTTTGGAATGTCTAGGTACGTATTGAGAATGGACAAATCCAGAATTGGCCTCCAAGTGTTTCCTTTCTTTGGTACTAGGAAAAGACGAGAATAAAACCCTAGGCCTTCTTCTGACGGAGGTACCACCTGGATAGCCCCCATCTGTAAAAGCAAAGAAATTTGTTCTTGAGCCTCCAGCCTTTGCTGAGGAGGTACATCTGGCATGCCTTTGAAAGGGGGAAAAGTGAAAATAAAACTTGTAGCCTTGAATTATGTCCAACACCCATTTGTCCTGGGTGACCAAATGCCAATTTTGTTTGAAAAGTGCCAACTTTCCTCCTAGAGGAGCTGCCAGAAAGGAAGGATCCGGCAGCTGGAGATACAGGTCATTGGGTCTGTTTACGAAAAGGCTGACCCCTGCCCTCACCCGAAGATTGTGCAGGAGAACTCCAAGTCCTAGGTCTGAAAGAACCCTGAGCGTGAGCCCTGCCCCTACCACGCCTAGACCTGCCCTTAGACTGAAAATCTGAAGAAGGGTAAGACCATCCTCTTGCAGGCCAATTCCTGCTAAACTTAGGGGGCTGCACTTGCAAAAATTCCTTAACTGTCTGCATAGACTTAGCTTTGTCTTCCATCTTTTTCAAAACTGACTCCACAGGGGAACCAAAAAGGACTTCAGATTGAAGGGGAGCATCCAAAATCCGAGCCTTAACATGCTCTGACAAATTTTGATCCTTAAGCCAGGCATGTCTACGAATAACTGAACCAGTAGCAGCTACCCTGGAAGAAGCCTGAAGGGCATCGAAGCCACACTGCAAGGCATGTTTACCCACTTGATCTGAAGCATGAACCAAGTCCTGCAATTCCTTACACTCTATACCCTCAGATAAAGCATCTACTTTAGATTTTAAATGACCTAACAGAAAGTTCTGATACTTCAGCATGTGGAATTGGCAATTTAAAGCCCTCATAGCTAACGTAGAAGAGGTGTACACTTTTTCACCCCACCTATCCAACGCTCTAGAATCTTTATCCAAAGGAACTGGATTCTTAACCACAGAAGCCCTGACACCCTTAGGCCCTTGAATAATAGTTTCTGGGTCAGCTCTAGGGCTCTTATACAAATATTTATGTGCCTCTGGAACTCTGTAATACCTGTCTGGCTTGACAGGGGCAGGGGTTAAAGAATCAGGATTAAGGGAAGCTTCTGAAAAAACATCCTGAACCACATCTAAAATAGGGGGAATAGCCAAAGGTCTATGTTGTGGCAAAAACAAAAATTCCCTAAGCCTCTTACGAGAATCTGAAAAATCCTGACCTTCCCACTTGAAATGCTCCCTCATGGAATGCAAGGTTTCAGAAAAGGAAAAATCCTCTGGAGGTGAAGCAGAAGGACAGGAATCCTCTGCATCCGAATCAGAATAGGGAGGAAAATCCTGAATATCCTCAGCTGAGGACTCAGAGTAATCAGAGGAATGTTCCATTCCCTCTAAATCTGTCTCCACCCTAGGCCTCTTCTCTGTAGGGGGCATAGAACCCCTGATCAAGGTAATCAAATCCTCTGCCATTTTCAACATATGCTTTTTGGGAACAGAGCCCGAAGAACCAGGGCTGTGGCCCATACCAGAAATACCAGGTCTAGCCTTAGCAGGGCCTTTAGTGACTGAAGTAGAAGGCCTAATAACCTTTTGTAAGGAAGGAACCACAGTAACTTGAGAAGCACCCTCGGCCTGACCTAACTCCTGAGAGGCCAACTCCTGCAAAAGTAAAGGTTCCCCCTGGGATTCAGCCGAGACTTCGGCTGGATCCACAGATTCAACCGTAGATTCCATAGAACCGGCGTCCGCAACGGACGACTCCTCCGGTTTAGACCTTAAGGATTTATCTTTTCGCTTTTTTGCGGTAGCGGGCGTCTGAGGATCCGACAGCATGTTGTAGTTACACCGCTTACCGAAAACAAGCCTAGCACAGTCTAATCTGCGTTTAATGGTGCGCTTATTAAATCTAGCGCAAAAGCGACACCCGACTACGTCGTGTTCAGGCCCTAAGCAAGGAATACAGAGAGAATGATAGTCCCTATGAGGTATCTGTTTCCCACAAGAAATACAATTATTAACTTTTTCAAACATCCGGATTAACTGAGGCAAGAAAAGACAAAAATTTTCCCCAACGGGGTACTTAGCCCAACTGGTCTTCGGTCTGAAACTCGAAAACTGAAAATTTCAGAACGCCGAACGGCACTTGCAAACGCTGCTTCTGCTTCGGACCACGCGGCAAGAAAGACTGAGAATATGGCGTCGGTCATGCGCTTAAGTACTACTGCGTATGGACGTCAGCTCCGGGCGCCCATGACCGACGCCAGCCTAACTCTTTGGTATTCGGGCCGACCGAGGACAGCGGACTACCCACAGGTTATGACTGCAGCAATGTGAGACGAAGAACATCGCCTCTAAGCAGTCATTCATTTTGTGCAGAGACCATCTTACGTACTTGCAAGTCACCACTCTACAAACTGTTAAGCACAACACAATTTGTGCTTATGCACCAAAGTATGTCATGATGCCCACAGCTACCTGTTTAGGTAGAGTGTTAGATAGCCACATGCATTCCTAGGGAATACCGCCACAATTGCCGAATATGACATTATAGGTTAGCTGCACTTACTAAACAGGTCTGGGAAAAATTCCAAAGATTGTACTCTGAATCCACAGTAAAGCAATCAATGAATCCATAGTAAAGCAATCAAAAAATAAGGTATGTACAGTACTCCAAAAAATGTTCTTTATGCCAGAAAGAGAGGCAAGTCATACACAGCCTTCATACACCAAGCAAATAATTTCAAGATCACTATTAACTGGAGAAAAAGGATTTTTTGTCAGCTGCTGGAACCTGAAAATAGCACTTTGATTATTTTCTCACTAGAAGTATGTCCATAACACTATTTCATAGATTGAATAACCTTTTATTTAACATCACTTCTTAAACACTGTTTACGTACCTACTGTAAACAATTTTTGCTCTCCCCAAGACCTCAGGCTCCACTACAGGCACCCAATTTGTCCATTCATTTAAGGGGAACAGGAGCCAGCCATTCCTGGGTTAGGTCAGAGCCCTACAGCCAGTCACTCTTGCCCAGGAATCTCAATCAAATCAAGTGGTTATGGAGCACCCTTTTTTGCAGCTCCTCCAATCTCTGTCGTCACTGCCCATAAAGAGGAAATGTGCCTCTACATGCTGAGCTCCCCTTGGCTACCTGGTGTGAATGCATCATGACAGTGTGAACCCAGCAGGCTCAAAACTCCCCTAGGTAACGAGTCTCAGCCAACCTCCCCAGGAAAGGTGATCCAGCAGCTGTTCACTCCAGACTTCCCTATCCAGCTCCGAAAGGTGACTGAGCCTCTAATTAAACTCAGGTGATCGGCACTACACACAGGGCTTTATCTCTCTGTGTCATGGACCTAGCTACATACAGTAAATTCTGAAATACTCATTAGTATGGAGGCTTAAAAATAAAAATTATAACTAGTAGGCTAGCTTTCATCATGTACTCATGGGTTATCTGGAACAAAACAAAGCTACACATCCACCTTATTTTAAAAGGCTAGTGAATATTACAAATCAGTGAAAGAAACACTTCTTGTTTTTTAGCATTAGAGCATTTTTTTTACTATTAGAACATGTTAAAGGTGTCCTGCTGCTTCTTAATTTAGCAAACATAATAAATGGATCACAGTATGGTAAGCAAAAATTGACTGAAATATTAATTTCTGTATGATTAATATCATACAGAAATCGCTAATCTGCATTCACCAATAAGAACATACTTTAACATTAGCTACAAGAACAGGTACTACAATTCCATGAAGACCATTTGTTAACCTTTAACTAATGAAGGAAGACTGTGGCACTCCATTACAGCACTTATCTGCAGACATGATAATGCAGCTTCCCTTAGTTAAGCATGCCTTTATTTTTCATCCCACACTAAATGCAATGCAAGATAGAGCAGCAAAACCATCACAGCTAATTAGAGTTACGCTGTCTAAAGGCCACAGTTGTGGTCCTTGGACAATATCCAGCTGGCAAGACAACCTGCTGTCACACCCAAGCTTATAGGCATGTGACATTAAGTGCTAATATCCTGTTCGCTACAAGATTAATATTGCAGTTCATACTCCCGCACATTACTGAATTTAATCCAAATATGTTCAACCTATACGTAACACTGCAGACACTGACTTTATGATCAGACTAAGAAATGTAGACAAGCTAGTTTTTGGCCATTACTATGCCAGTGTAGCTTTAAAGATAAGCTGAACACATTATAAGCAAGTAATGGATGCCAACTCTAACCTAAACGTAGTTCTGCTGAATGAAACACATGGCTTGATATATCCTCTAGCAGTAGGATACTAGTCCAAACAGAGAGTATACACAAACAAAAAAAATAAGTGGAGACATTATTCTGTGAATTAAAAAAAAAAAAACAGATTGCTTTTGCTCCCTCATCCCAAAACATACTAAATGATTCTGAATGCCTTATAAATGTGTTATGACATGATATGAGGGAAAAATATCAATGACCTAAATCAAACTGCATTATATTTCTACACATCCACAACTGGATTTCAAAACTTGTTTCAGAAAACAGTTTTTAATATTTTAAAAACCTAAGCCACTGCAAGATGCAGGCTACGCGGTAAAAAGCATTATGCAGGACCAAACTCATACTCAAAACACTAGCCTCCTCACCTATGTCACTGTGGCACACATTACATGGATGACCATGATCAGACAACTTTGACAAATGAAACGGGATTTACTATTCAGGCCTGTCTTAAAAGCAATGGTAAAAGTTACAGAAAAATCGGAAAGCAAATTAAATAGATTTCCCTCACTGAAATTCCCTGATTAGCATGATGAAGCCTACGCAAAAAAATCATAACAAAATATATAAAAATTATTAAAGAACGCATTGAGAGAAATGGGTTATATGTACAGTTTAACACAATAAGAACTCTTGTTTTATTTTTATTTGGTCGCTCTGAAGAACAACTTATGTTGCAGGTTGTTGGGAGACAAACGAGCCAATACATTTATTTTTTGCCTAAAATACACAAGGACCCTGTCAATCCACCGGGAAGACCAATTGTGTCTGGAAGAGGCTCTATTACTGAACCATTGTCACTATTTCTTACCCAACAACTTAAACCTTTATTGGGGTGGGTCAGGTCACGCATACAAGATACCACAGTTTCTCAAAATCATCTCAGATACCCAACTTGAACCTGAATGGTTGATGTGTACTCTAGATGTTAGTGCCCTCTATACTAATATCCCTCATGCTGCTGGTTTAGAGGCCCTTGCATACTGGTTGAATAAATCAAATTTGTATCAGCCAGCATTTAATTAATTTCTATTAGGTCTGACAGAGCATGTGCTAACCAATAATGTAGTTTTCTATCAAGATACTTGTTACTGGCAAACTAAGGGCACAGCTATGGGGGCATCCTTTGCCCCAATCTATGGTGACCTTTTTATGGCCTTTACTGAGGAACAGTTCATTTACGATGCAGGTCCTAACAGAAATTGACATATGGAGGCACTATTTGGATGATTGCTGGATGGTATGGAGGTCGGATACAGAATATCTCTTTGAATTCATTGAATATTTAAATGGAAACAAATGGGGTTTACACTTCACGGTTAACTTTGATCTCAATACAATCAAGTTTCTTGATGTTACTGTTTCTAGGAAATTAAATCATACATTATATAGTGAAGTTTTCCGGAAGTATCCCCAATATAATACCCTCCTCCATGCATCTAGCTTTCATCCGCCCCATATAACAAGAAATATCCCCAAATCCCAGTACATTAGAATGAGACACATTTGTTACCATGATTCCACTTTTCAGCTATACAGACGGGATCTAACTCGCAGATTTAGGGATAGGGGTTATCAGATGGGACAAGTCTTACAGGCCAGCAATTGGGCCAACACACTCAATAGAGAAGAACTTTTGAATTATAAACAGCACGAGCAGCAGAGAACATCACCCATTAGGTTAGTGACTACTTATAGTAGGAATTCTGATTAATCAACAGTATACAAAGACACTGGAATATCCTACAAAGTGACCACAATCCTTAATAATGTTTTACCAGACAGATGTTACTTTTCATTTCATAAGGGCAGAAAGTTAGCTTCATATTTCAACCATTATAAACATTCACATTACAGAGTCTCTTCTTATGATGTACAAACTACATTAACGGGGAGGTGCTCACAGGTTGTTACCCATGTGGTCATTGCACCCACTGCAATAAGGTTTTTAAGTCTAAACAATTCACAAGTAAGAACTGTGGTACAGTCTATGACACTAATTTATTTGCCAATTGCAGCAGTGAATGGCTGATTTATTTAGCTACATGTAGCTGTGGTGCTTTTTACATAGGTCAAACCTCACGTCCATTCAGACTGAGAATTTCTGAACATACTAGTGATATGAGAAATAAAAAAAAACAAGTAGTGCTCTAGTCAAACACTCTATAAAACATCCATCTGCTAAGTTTATTTTTATGGTCACTGACATTATCAAAGGAAATAAATCCAATAAAGCAGGATGGCATTCCATTCTTGATTCTAAATAAAAAAAGTGGATTGTTAAACTGGGGGGTTTATTCCCACCTGGTTTAAATGAACAGTTTTGATTACCCAATCACAGATTTGATTCAATTTTTATACAAATATTACTTTCAATGTATATCAGTTACACTGAGGAAAGGCTGTGGTGTATACCAGCTGAAACCGGTTTGTTTTTCATTGAATAAATATATTTTACTGTCTCATCTTTTGTTTTTTTAGGCTTAAAAAGGCCCTTGTGGTCATGAACCTAGGAGACACCTATGACTTGATGGTGTTCTTAGTGAAACAAGCCTGTTTTATGGTTTAATCTTCAACTTTAGGAAATGAACACTACACTAAATTTAAACACTTAAGTACATATGTAAGAAAAGCAAATTAGAATACAGTAACCTTTAAAACATGTTACAACGTTGTATTTAAAAGTAAACACACCAAAATTAATATCAGTATGTATATCACAGCAAGCAAACTGCAATACAGAGACCCCAAAGAGAACACAAAGTATCGAAGTAAAAATGGCCTTAATACTCCAGGCAGTATAATCCACTGGATCCAACAGAAAAGTTTCAAGAGATCAAAGGTAAACTTTACAATAAGCATCCTTTAAATAATGAAATTGTGTACTCATTATAACATTCCATCTATATTGTCCATTTTCTTCTTCCTCAACTTATGGTTGGGATCCGATCCCTCGGATCTGACTCGGCCACTGGAAAAGCTTGTGGCAACCAGAAAACTCTCGAGCTCTTCCCTTACCCAGAATGCACCAACCCCAAGTTCCTCAGATCGTGCTTGCTAATAAAAGCAGAAAGACATGTAGCAGTAACAGACAGAAGTGACTATCTGGAGTACTGTACCAAAGAAGTGACAAACCTAAAAAGACTCACTCTTCCAGGAGCTTTTAAGGCAGGGGGTTGGTGGGAGGGGAGTTGAGGAAGAAAAAAAATGGACAACAAAGATGGAGCATTCTGGGTAGTACATGAATTTATCTGATGTTGTCAGCTTTCATTCTGTCCTCAACTTATGAGACAGAGTCCCCAGCTACCTAAATCCCCGGGTGTACTCAAAGAAGGATATTCCTGAGCACCACTGAACCAAATGATGTTCTATCCCTGGAGGCCATGTCCAATTTGTAATGAGTAACAAAAGTATGGGGAGTAGCCTAAGTTGCTGCTGCACAAATGTCATCCACAGAAGCTCTATGCTGGAAGACTGTTGAAACAGCCATGGCTCAAGTAGAATGAGCTCATAATGGTTTTGACAAGGTACTGCACAATTTGTTGTATATATATATATATATATATATATATATATATATATATATATATATATATATATATATATATACACATATACATATACACATATACATACATATAAGAAATACAAATGCAATCCATCAGCCATCTGGCTAGAGCGATTTTGGCAAAAGGTTTTCCTAGTATTATGTCAGAAAATAAGACAAATAACTGGTCAGTCTTCCTGACATGTTCTGTCCTGTGCAGGTAGAAACGTAATTGCCTGTGAACATCCAATAAATGCAAAGTGTATTCGCGTTTGTTACAAAATCTGGGGAAGAATACTGGCAAGTGAATAGATTGATTAATATTAAACAACTTTAGGGAGAAAGGTAAAATTAGTTCGTAAAGTGACCCTGTCTTTGTGAATCATTTAAGGTGGTTTCAAAGATAAAGCCTGAATCTCTGAAATTCTTCTGGCAGAAGCAATGGCTACTAGAAAAATAATTTTCCAGTAAAGAAACTTGAGGTCACATTTAACTGCAGTTCAAAGAGGGGTTGAGTAAGTTGTTGCTTTACCAGATTAAGGTCCCATAGGGGAGTAGGGTCCCTAAAGGGAGGTCCGAAAAGAAGAGTGCCTCACAAAAAAGTTTTGCATAGCTTGTGGGAGGCAACAGAAGCGCCTTCAAATCTTATGTTAAAATTCGATATTGCTGCTAGCTGGACTTTCACTGTGGAGGAGCTAGCTCCTTCTTTAAAAAGTAAGGTGAAACATTCAGGGATACTATGCAAAGGAGCTGAAAAGGGATCAACCTTATTTTGGCAGGCCCAGTAAGAAAATATTTTCTACTTACTGCTGTACAGTTTAAGTGTACAGTGCAATGAAAAAGTATTTGCTCCCTTCCTGATTTCTTATTTATTATTTATTTATTTTATTTATTTATTTTACATTTGTTGACCGGGATAGTCCAGCTGGATACACATCCGTTTTCAGTGGAGGCCCGGGGAGAAAAGCTCCAAAGAACAGAGGTACAAGAGCACATATTCCAAACATTACAATAGAAATTAGACATTTAGTATAATACGTTGAGTACTCTTCTGATATTGGAAAAGCTCCAAAGAGTAGTGGTACAAGAGCAAATATTCCAAACAATACAATAGAAATTAGACATTTAGTACAATATGTTGGTACACTTCTAATATTGGATAAGAACAATAAGTAGATAAAAAAAGATGGAATCCTGGGAAGAAAGGAGTTGGTTAGATGGATTGTAAAGGTTATAAGGTGCACCCATTTGAGTTGGGTTACGTAGTGGCTAGGCTAGGCCGTTTGGGGTCAAGGGAATGTGATATTAATCAGGGTTAGGGCATGGGCATAACCATTGGGTTTTTAGAAACGCTCGGAGGTGAATTTTAAATAGGTCCAGAGTGGTCATTTGTCTAAGGTTGCTTGGAAGAGCATTCCATGTCTTGCCAATGGAATTGGCATAGAGAGCATCCCCTCCTGAGTTGTTAAGTTTGATGGTCAATACTTGACTACTTTTGGATGACCTGAGGGATGATAGATTTGAATAGGGGGTAAGAATGTTATTTAGAGAGGGAGTTTTGTCAGGGTGTTTAATGATTTTGAATGCCTCAGTAAGCTGGTTAAGTTTCAGAACATTAGGCAATTCTAACCATCCTAGTGTTCTGAGGTTTAGGCAATACGGTAGGGCATACCTGTGATAAATCTAGCTATGTGGTGATAGGCAGTGGATAGTTTATTAAGCTCTTTTTTATGAAGGAAGGAGAATATAGGGGAGGCATATAGGAGGGTGGAGAGGAGATGAGTTCTAGCAATGGCTAGCTTGGTGTGAGGGGTTAGGAATTTCTTTATCCTGTACATGGACCCGAGTTTCTTGTTAAGTGTTTTAATGGTCAGATTCACGTGCATGTCAAATCTAAGTTTGTGGTCTATTGTCACCCCAAGTAGTTTAGTGTGAGAGACTGGAAAGATTTTGGTGCCATTGTTAGCAGAGACAACAAAGGTAGGGGTTTGGGTGCTGGGAAATTGTAGACTGGGAGGTATTGCTGGAGAAGGGAAGAATAAAAGTAATTTGGTTTTGGTTGGATTGAGTAGGAGTTTTAGGTCTGAGAACCATTTTTCGACTAATGAGAAGCAGATTTGGGTAGTAGCTTGAAGGTTGGTGAGAGAGACGTCAGAACAAATAAGGGTAGAGTCATCTGCATATTGGATGCAGGTGGTATTGGGAAGGACTGAGTGTAAACCGTTAATAAAGAGAGAGAAAAGAAGGGGACCGAGGATAGATCCTTGAGGGACACCGATATTAGTGGGGAGAAGGTCTGAAATCCTATTTTGCCACTGTACTGCTTGTTTTCTACCAGGGAGGTATGCGTTGAACCAACTTATGGTGGATTTGCTAAGATTGAAGGTTTCCAGTGTGAGGAGAAGTTGTTTATGGTTAACCATATCAAAGGCTTTTGATAGGTCAAGAAAGAGCGCAGAGGAAATTAATTTGTTATTCCGGTTGCAGTTGATTGAGTCAACAAAGGAGAGAAGAGCAGTGGTGGTGCTATGATGTGGGCGAAAGCCGTGTTGGGAGTTAGATAGGAGATTGTTATTTCTTTGCATTTTTATCACACTTAATGTTTCAGATCATCAAACAAATTTAAATATTAGACAAAGATAACCCAAGCAAACACAAAATACAGTTTTTAAGTGATGATTTTATTTATTAAGGAAAACAAAACTGCTGCTGTATCCATAACATAAGGGAGACTGCAAAAGGCTCCTGCTATTAAGAATTGGGAGGAGGAACAGAAGCATTTTCCACAAAGACATGAAGGATGGTTCTGGCAAATCCTGCTCTGGACCTAGAAATGATGTCCAACTTAGTGTTTGGTGAAGGTATGGACAGATTGGCCAAGTAGCTGCTTCCAAAATGGCAGCTGTATCCAAACCCTTAAAGAAAGCACCAGTGGAGGACACCACCTTAGTGGAATATGCCTTTACTGAGAAGGGAAGCCTTCTGCCATGGGCTGTGTAGCAAAAGGAGATGGTTTTAGAGATACAAGAGGAAATGGATGTCCCAGGGCTCTTGGGTGGTAGAAGACAAACAGCCTGCCCGATTTGCAGATGGATTTGGTCTTGGCCAAATAGTATCAGAGTTGTCTATGTACATCCAAGGAGTGGAGGATACTTTCAGCAGGGTTTTGAGGTGAAAGGAAGAATATAGGAAGGCTGATGGCCTGATTCAAGGAAAGTTCATTAACAACTTTAGGCATGAAGGATGGGTTAGTATGTAAACAAACCCTGTCCTTGTAGAAAACTGGAAAAGGATGCAGGGCCATAAGATCTTGCAGTTCAGAAACCCTTCTGGCTGAAGTAATGGCCACCAAGAAGATAGTCTTCCATGTACAGTGTTGGAGAGAACAGTCCTTGGCTAGCTCAAAAGGTGCTAGGGTTAACTTTTCCAGAACAAAATTTAGATCCCAAGGAGGTGGAAAGGGCTTCCTTGGAGGTCTAAGGTGAAATACCCCCTTCAAAAATAGCTTAACTTCTAGTCTACAGGCTAGAGGTGGGGAGAGAGGAAGGCATGCTGAGATGGCAGATAAGTGTGTCTTAATGGAAGAATAAGACAAGCCAGAATTCATCCGTTCACACAGGTAAGACAAAACCACTGGAGGTTCTACTCTGCTTTTGACACCAAACAGAAAACCTCTTCCACTTGGATAGATAGCATTTTCTGGTAGTTGGTTTTCTGGCCTCATGCAGAACTTGAAGCACATCCTCTGTGTAAAGGTGTCTGAAGGGAATCAAAGCCCTATCACCCACAATGTAAGGTTCAGGGTGGATAGTTGGGGGTGTATGAGCGTTTCCTTCTCCTGTGTGAGAAGGTCCATCTGTTGGGGTAACTTGTAGTGATTACCTTTGGCTAGATGATGTAATAGGGGGAACCGATGCTGCCTCGGCCAGTAGGGGGTTACCAACAAGATTTGTGGTTCTGTCTGAATCTTCAGCAGAACTTTCACTATGACTGGGAAGGGGGGAATGCATAAGCGAATATCCCCTTCCAAGGGAATGAAAGAGCATCCACCCTCCATGTTTCAGGATAAGGTATCCTGGAACAGAAGACTGGTAGTTGTCTGTTCATGGGGGAGGCAAAAAGATCCACTTACATACACCAATCAATGGACCA
The DNA here is from genome assembly GCF_019279795.1 of Protopterus annectens. Lineage (NCBI taxonomy): Eukaryota > Metazoa > Chordata > Ceratodontiformes > Protopteridae > Protopterus > Protopterus annectens. The sequence goes on from NC_056738.1 coordinate 43,745,516, forward strand.
AGTCAGGACCACATCCCTGTTTAGCATCCATTCCTGGTATTGAGTCATGGTCCTGCTTAAAGTATCTGCCATCCGATTCTCTGATGAAGGTATGCAGATGGCTAGAAAGTTGACTTGTCTCTCTAAGGAGATTTCCCATGCCTGCAGAGACAATCTGCACAGGAGCTAGGACCTTCTCCCCTCCTGTTTGTTGATGTACCACAGCACCGTGGTATTGTCTGTGTACCACCTCAGCACTCCTGGCAGGATACAATCCTTGAAAATTTGTAGGACCAATATCAATCTCCTTGATACTGACGTGCTCCCTGTGTTGGTTCAGAGTCCACATGTTTCTCACTCTCCATTCTCCTAAGGTTGCTCCCCAACCTGTGTCTGAAGCATCTGTGTACAAGTCCTGATTGGGAGGTAGGTGTTGAAGAGGCAGGCCTGGATTGGCCTTTATCTGTGCTATCCACCAATTCAGTTCCCTGGAAAACATGGTAGCAGGGGAACCATGAACTCCAAGGGGTGCAGGTGCTGCTTCAAGACTATTCTCAAGTAGCACTTGAATTTCCTCAAGTGAAGTCTTGCTAGTGGTACCATGGGGATGGTGGAGGCTATGAATCCCAGGAGCCTGAGGAACCCCCCCCCCCGGCTGACAGGGTTTTGAGAGGAATTATCCCCTTGAAAGTGAGGGACAAAATCTTGTCTGGAGGAAAACAGGCCATCATTTTTCCTGTTAATATACTGCATCTTAAGAACACATGAACCTGTGAGGGTATGAGGGAGGATTTTTCAATGTTTATTGTGAACCCCAGACTTTTCAAGAGGGAAATGGTGAAGCCTAGGTGTTGTAAGACCAATTGAATTGATGGGGCCTGGATCAGGATATCATCCAGGCAAGGGAAAAGTTGGATCTCCCATGTTCTGGAAAAGACAATGACTGGGGCTAGGCACACTGAACACATTTGGGGCCATAGTGAGACCAAACAGCAAAGCACAGAACTGAAAGCATGCAGAACCCACTGAAAAATGGAGGAATTTCATGAAAAGGGGATGGACTGGGATGTGCAAGTAGACTTCCCTTATGTCTACGAACACCAAGAAGGCCTGAGGAAGGGTTAGGGGGAGAAGAGCTGAGTGTGAGCATCCGAAAGGAGGGGATGTGGAGGAAGGTGTTGAGATGGGACAAATCCAAGATTAGTCTCCAGGGACCCTCTTTTCTGGGAACCAGGAACATCTTGGAATAAAGTCCCTTTCCTCTTAATTGAGCATTAAGAGAGAAGGTCCTGCAAAACTGTGGCAAAGAAAGCCAGTTGGTCTCGAGGGGATTGTGGGATGCCTTTGAAAGTGGGCTTGGTCTCCCACACCATGAAATATCCCTACTTTATAATGGAGAGGACCCAAGAGTCCTGGGCAACCTGTTTCGATGCTGGGTAGGACAGGGAGATGCATGGAAACAATGGTGTCCGGATTTAAGGGCTGGTAGTCCCAGACTACCAGGCTTGGCCTGAAAAGGCTGTTTAGGAGCACGGGTAGAGAGAGCAGACCTAGAAGGGGTCTGTTTCCTGGTATCCTTTTTTCCTTTGGATGGCATTTGTCTGGAAGGCCTCCTTACAAAGGAAGCTTTGGATGGATAGTTCCTTTGAAAGTGTGGAACCGGGAAGACAAAAAGGGGTCTGAGCTCCTGGAGCTCCCTATCCTTCTCCTGAAGGGCCTCAAAAATTTCAGCAGCTGCTGAACCAAACAGAGCTTTGTTGTCCAAGGGAGCATCCATGAGTTTTGACTTAATGTCATCAGGGAGCGGCTGCAGCCTAAGCCAGGAATATCTCCTGATGACAGATCCTGAGGCTGCAGCTCTAGATGAAATCTCTACTGCATCATAACTGCACTTGAGTGTTTAGTCACTTGCATGCAGGAATTTAAGAGACTACTGGTTTTTGCCTTGACCAGGGATTCAGGGAGGTCACCCAACTGTTTAACTACATCAGAAAAAAGGGCCAATGAGTATTTGGCCATGTGTGCCTGGTAGTTAATGGCTCTCACTGCTGAAGTGGCAGATGTGTAGACTTTCTTGCCTAAGCACTCCATTAATCTGCTCTCCTTAGAGGGATGAAGGAGGTGGAAGGGGAGTAATTTGGAGGTTTAATCTGCAGCCACAAAAATAGTGGAAGTGTCTGCAGAAGGAGCCTTGAAGAGAAATTCTGCATCTTCAGGGACTTTGTAAAACCTGTCTAAGCACTTAGGTGCAGGGGGGTTGGGAATATGGGTTTTTAGAGGCAGCCAGGAAGGCATCCAAGAAGGCAGGATGCACAGGAGGGACTGCAGATGGGTTAGGGGGACTCTGTAGGAAGTCATAATACCTCTTCTGAGTTTCTGCAACCTGGCTGCATTCCTCACTTAAAAGTAGCCCTTCATCTGCAGAATAGTTTCCCCAAAGGCAATGTCTTCCCCCTGAGGAATCAGTACCATTTGACTCCTCGAAGTGCACCCCAGAGGGGAGGCAATTTGTGAAGTGTAAGTAAGGCATTCATCTCGTCATGAGTCCTCTTCAACAGAGGATAAGTCAGTAATACGTTTACCCTTAGGGGGAAGATGCTGAAAGTGCCTGGGTAGGGACAGAGGCCTGGTATAAGGCCAGGAAAGTGTTAAGTAGACCTTGAGTAAAGGCCTGCCAGTCAGGAGCTTAGTCAGAATGTGCGGACATAGGGGAAGGAACAATATGCTTAGTCTTTAGCTTCTTCTTTTTATGGGCCTCCGACACAGACGTGTCTGTGATGTGGTACAGGGACGGAGGTCCGGACGGCTTTCCACAACGTCCAAGATGACACCTTCATGGGCAATTTGGGAAACCCTATGTGGGCCCTTGGAAATAATAAGCCTATGATCCTCCCCGGCACCTGAGTCAGACGCCTGCGACTCCCTCTGGGCTTATTTGACAGCCGCCTCCTCGGTACGCGCCAAAGGAAGATCCATGGATTCTGACTCAGACCCCGGGCCTTCACCGGCCTCGAGAGGTACTGCTGGAATAGATGGCGCAACTGTAGGATCAAGCTGCGATTTTATGGCCTTCTTTGCAGGTGGCTCTTCCAAAGTTCCTGATGTCAGGTCCATGTCTTCAGCTAGATGTTTCAAGCGCTGATTCTCTAAGTATAGCTTTAACATGGCAAGATGACTCATCAGGGTTTTGGGGACAAAGGCCTGACAGATTTCACAAGAAGTGTGGTCGTGGTCTTGGCCCAAACAAAACAGGCAGAGCTTGTGCAGTTTTTATGTGGAATCTGCCTTCCACACTGATACTTGCCTGTTCTACCTGACATGAACTCCAAAACACAGTAGCAAAAAATAATCAAAACCCCTATGGGGTACTTATCTGAATTTGGACAGCACAAAGTCACTTCTACAGGCGAACAATGACTGGAGCTGGCAGTCACACAGGTAGCAGAAAAGTTCTGAGATAGGTGTGTGCTGACATCAGTTTTGTACCAGACCTCTGTTCATGACCGACGTTCACTGACAGACATGGGACATCACATGTACATTCGCAGTAGCATCTATGTTTTGTAGAACGACCAGAGACAGACTCCCTTATGTTATGGATACACCAGCATTTGAACAGAAAGACATCAGTAGGAAATGGAGTAGGTTCAGGAAATTTCAGATGTAATAAATCATATTTCTTTTATGACAGTGGAAGATCATTATATTCCCACTGAAATAACCAATTCATTCTGGATATGATTTCAGAAAAAGAAAATCCTTCTAGGGGACTATCAGAAGAAATGCTCTCATCAGAAACCTGCAGAGAGAAACAGAAGTTGTCTTCTCATAATCATTTTCCTTTTTAATGTCCTGAACATCCTCAGACAGTGAATAGTTCCCTTTTTTCTTGCCAGTAACACTGAACTGGTAGGGTCAAGACCCTGAACTAAGTCTTGAGCAAAGCTCAGAAATTTACTCCTGTCCAAAGTAACTAAGACAGGTGAAGACAAATGTATAACATTTTGTTTCTTTTTGAAATGAATTTCTAAAGTAGACCTACTTTTAATGGACAAAACCTCCCTAAGGATAGGGATCCTGTTATGGGTAGGCAGAGAGGTATTCCCTGCTCCTTCCTCTGACACTGACAAGAGTGGCTCACCCTTGCCCACAACGGCACTTAAGACAGCCGCATGGGATGGTCCATGATGGCTGTGGGGGACTACATCAGATAGAGTCAAAGAAAAAAAGATGAATGGTCTGTGAAACTACAAATGTCCACAGTAGAGAAACCCATCTGTGGCTGAGACAATTTAGTAGACTGCTGAAGGAGTAAAGGTTGCTTAGAATTTTTTTTTTTTTTTTGTGGATGGAAGAAGGAAGAATCGAGGAACCAGTAGGCTGTTCAATGGTGAAGCCTAATAAGATGTCTGAATCTCAGGGAAGCCGGGCAACAGTAGTCTGTGAAACAGGTAAGTGTAAAATAAAAGTTGATTTTTCCACTAAAAAGGACAGAGTAAATGGGCACTTTAAACACTTACTCCAGTACCCAAAAGTAAATTAACATAATATATAAATATGAAAAAGTTTTAACAACTTATGCTCTCCAAAATAAAAAGCAACTATCACGGTAAAAAGTGCTCAAGTCATGTGATGGTCTATAAAACATTTTTCCTAGATTAAAATAATTTTCTTATTTTCTGACAGAAAGTAAACTATTTCTGTAAAAATATACAGTAACAGAAATGTTTCCCCCCTGAAATGAACTTGGGTGACCAGCAACGTGGAAACAGTAGCTGACCATCAGTTCTTGAAAGAACCCAAAAGCAGCACTCTTCAGTGGCATGAAACAACTCTTTCTACACTTCTGCTCGAGTTGCTAACAGCAGTTTGGGCACATGGAAGGTGCCCTTAAGCTTTGGAAGTTGTCCAACTATTATATCCTGGCAGGATATAACACAATATACATTTAGGCTACTATAGCAGTGATAAAATGATGATCCATACCAGTACTAGAACAAATTTCTCACAGAAATGAAAAGAAAAAACTTTCGCCTAACAAAGAAAAAAAAAAATTAAGTGGAAAGTATCCTCCCAATGAGGTAGTCATCTTCCGAGTTTTGGAGGGGCACTAGCTGACAGAATCACTGCTGTTAGGAACGAGTGCACTTCAATAGCAACAACATTCTGATATTTTGGCTCCCTAGCCACAGATTTTATACTACTCTCCTCAAGTTGCACATTAGCAAGGGAGCATGGAAGGTACCATAAAGCTATGAAAGCTGGTAGGTCGGTATAATCTTTGCAAGAAATTCCCCGTGTAGCTTAGATTACTGCAACAGTAATCTAATAATGAATATTGGTAATTATATAACTTTACCATATAATTACCAACATTCATTATTAGATTACTGCTGCAGTAGTCTAAGCTACATAGGGAATATCTTGCAAAGATTAGAGTGACCTAGCAGCTTTTATTTTACCGTATGATCGGCCACGGTGGTGCAGTGGTTAGCGTTGTCACCTCACAGCAAGAGATTCTCCGGTACGATCCTCAGCTGGGGTCCTTCTGTGCGGAGTCTTCATGCCCTCCCTGTGGTCGCGTGGGTTTCCTCCGGGTGCTCTGGTTTCTTCCCACATCCCAAAGACATGCTGTAGGCGGATTGGACAGTCTAAACTGGCCCTAGGAGTGAGTGCGTGCATGTGTGCGCGCCTTCTGTGGAAGGTTGGGCACCGGGCTGGCAACTCGACACCGTAAAACTCCAGTGACAATCATGAGCAGACAGGTGATCCGCTGTGGCGACCCCTAACCGGGAAAAGCTGAAAGAAGAATTAATGATTTTACCGTATGTACATTGTGTGACGAAAGTAAGTCCTGCCAGCACAACTAGCTGGAATTTTGTAAATATGTCATTTGTGAATATCAAACAGATTTATACAAGATGCTGGTGTTACAAATGTATTAGAACTGTATGTCATGTCCATATCAAATTGATTTGTACAGATGTTTGTGTTGAAAAGGTATTTAAAACGTGCTTGTGTCTGAAATGTATCCACAGTGTGCCCTGCTGGAGAGAACAGAAATGTACCTGCACTACTGTAACGGTTTAAATGTATATGTTTTAACAGAGGAAAATGGCAGACAGCAGGTTAACCTCAGTCCAGCAAACTTTAAAATATATCTGAAATTAAATCACTGTATAGCCTAGGCCATAACTATTCTATCTCACAGGTTTCAATGCAGCCAGAGAATCAAGGTCTTTACTAGGAATTTTCTGTATTATCTTTGGGGTAAACAAATTACTACTCTGGAAGAAGTGTGGAGGTATGCAATTGTTTTATGACATCCAGCACCTGCCAAAGATCAGAGCAAAAGCCCTTGTGTGTGTATTTTTTACAAATAGGTGCAAAGTCCTGCCAGCTTACAGCAATGGGGGCTTTGCATTGGAAGTAGAAGTCAGATGACCAGGAGTGATAATGTTCCGCAAGCTATCTCAGAAATAATATTTTAGATATAATTTTGAGAAGTCTCTTAGTGACACAGAGCATTCTATATTCTGTCTTGGGCTGACAACAAGAACCACCATTCACCACATCATCTGCCTTACTCTATTAAGTAAGTAGGGAATAGCAACTCTCTTAGACACAAGTCAGGAATATGGTGAAGCTTAGTTTAGATATTGTTTTTCTTTGCCTGAACCTGTCCTTCAATGATATTTAAATATTTCCTGTGATTTTAAACTCTGTTGTCACTCTGAATATATGCTTAGTATTTTCTTGTTCTTTTATTATGCATTATTAGATATATTTAAACCTTTCATTATGGCTGATCTTTGTATAGCTATTTAAGTTTTGAGGACTTGCATATTTGGTGACATTGTGTGGGCTACTCCTAATAGCCCTGCTCTTGGTCAAACTACCATTTGTATGAATATTAATTTCACTCAATATATTGGGTACCCTTGGAAGAGCCTTAAGATAGCTGGCAGGAGTGTCTGGTGGCAAACTTAACTACCTTATAGTCTGGGCAGAAGAAGGCATAGCTAGTAAACCTGTGTCAGCTTTTCCCAGGTGCGTGTGTGGGTGTGTCAGCTACTTGGGCAAAGACACAAAGGAATGGTTGGACAGAGAGGGTGCTGGAGGTCTTGGCTTGGACACTCAGCAGAGATCTCAACTCTATAGCCGTGCCAGTGGGGAGTCTTATTGGGAATTTGGAAAAAGAGGGTGAAACTAGTCCCGGTCTGACTGTCATCTCTGTATGCTCTTAAGGGAAATTGCACTTGATGCAGAGAGATTCATCTGGAAATACTGTGTGTGTACCAGTTATCCTCCCAGTGAATGCCCCTCACTGGTGCAGGTGATGAGGATTGAAGTTCCTTGATTACTGGTGCAAAGGTGGAGAGTCATCACACATGGATTTGATCAAGAGATCTTAAATGACCCTGCTGGATTACATCTTTTGATCAGGTTTTCAACTGTAGTTTAGTTACAGGTTCATAGGTTGGTACTAGGCTATCGGCCCTAGGGCCTATACAAGCCTAGCCATAACAATTCCCTGGCTATTTCTTCCCACACTATTTACTTCCCTGGACCCCTGCATGTTATGCATTATTTTGAGCTGAGTGCATTAGTTCCCACCAGTTTGGTTTTGTAATCAGTGGCAATGATGTGCCTTATCTGTATAGTTTACTGCAAATGTAGTTACTTTTGTCCTAGGTTTGTTGTGGCACGAACAATTCATTTTTAGGTAAGTCAGTATGCATGAAACACATAAAAGATCAGGGAGCAGAAAATGCTTTACTCACTGCAGGCATTGTTTTCTCTACAACAATGGGCACAGAGGCAATCTTCGTGAGCTCATCCGCATTTATATCACATATTCCAATGCCAATGATACTGCCAATATATTAGCAGACAAATTAAGGCTAACCATACCCCACATACCCACACTGATGGATGGCCCCATTATCCTTGAAAATTTATTTTCCCCTGAAATCACCTGAGAACAAATCTCAGAATCCATGTCAAACTCTAAAAAATAATACTTCCACTGGACCAGATAACCTGCCACGATGTACTCTCATAATTGCCAAGCATGAACTATCTAAAGTCACTGTTTAAACTGTCCAGCCTCATCTTGTCCCACAGGGTTTGTGGTCAATGCCTGGAGGATAGCCACTGCGACTCCCCTATACAAGGGTGGTCCCCCTACAAACCCATAATTATAAGACTTTCAGCCTTACCAGCCATATATGTAAAGCCATGGGACATTTGGCACAATTCATTTAGCCAGGAAACGATAAGTGCAATACGTTCCTCTAATCCACAACTCATCCAAACAAAAGCAAGTACCAGACAGAGGTTCAGGTGGAAAGTCTGTTTATTATACAAAAGAAATTAAGTGCTTTCGTCTTTCTCACCAGTCCCCTTGTGAGAGGGACGAAAGCACTTAATTTCTTTTGTATAATAAACAAACTTTTCAGTTGAACCTCCGTTTGGGACGAACAATTCATTTAGCCAGACAAATGCATTCTCCCCGGGTTAGGATTTGAGAAAGAAGTCCTGAACCTAGTAAAAGTTTTTGAATGGGTTATAGAGGCTGTGGAAAGTGGTCTCACTGTGCTTGTTGCTAATGTTGATCTGGCCAAGGCTTTTCACGACAACCATTTGAAATGCTGAGACTTTTTACAGTAACCACTTAGTGTAGCCGAGTTTGCTGATGAGTGTAATCTGACCACCATTATCCACTCAGACAATGATACCAAACTGCTCCAACAGCTGGAATACACATATACCTGGTGTACTGAAAATGGTCTCAAGCTAAACGCAAAAAGGACAGCATAGTAGCCTTCAGCAAAAATGCTAATCCCATGCCATATGTTAAACCTGGGGACTTACAAGGGCAACTCTCTCTTTCAATCGTGTTTCTACCATCATTTGGATTTTATCAGGTCCAGTTAATTTCCAAATGAATATCTTCAAGATCCAAAGTAATCTTACCAGTATCTTCTTCCCTTATCAGCCCCATCGAATACAGTACCCCCTTTGGTATGTACAAATTCAAGCATACCACTCATTTGGAAAGGCCTTAGGCCCCAGGGTTTTTAACAAAAAAATATAATAAAATAAACAAAATGTATTTAAATCCTTTAACTATCCAGACACATTAGCACAATGAGGTGATGTGTATTTTGCTTTTTGAGCTGTGAAAGATCCAGCCCTACTTGGACACTTATTACTTCACAAAACCAGTGACTCGACAAACACCTGTACTAACAGCCTAAATCTGCATCAACAAGACTCAATAGAGGGATAGGTTCCGAACTCCATGTATTCCTAGCCTATGGAATACGGTACCACTACATGTCAAGCAAAGTAGTACTATCTCTGCCTTAAGGTTAGTCTTGACGACTGGATTGGTAAACACACACAATGCACAGAAATACATTCTAGTTCCCTTTGGGAAAATGTCCACCCAAACTAATTACACCATTGATAAAATGTCCTTAAGAGTTGACCCGACAGTTAGGGATCTGGGAACATATGTAGACAGTAATCTGGTTCAACCAGCACTACGCAATATAGTAAGAAAATCATTCTATGTTGCCCAACTCATAAGCAAGTGTATGGCATCCACGTCCAAGAAAGTAACTGTACCACTCTACAGTATAGGTAGGTATCAGACCTATCAAGTACAATGCCTCCTTTGTCATGTCCCCAACACCCTTAAAGGTTCCTCACCAGGAGATTCCAAGTTATTCCGGTAACCCTGTCCTAAACAGACCTTAAGGTCCTATCTCTCTACTCAATTTCCTACAGGTTACTGAGAGACGATCTATGCCTAGTATACAAGGTATCCTTACATCCATCTCTGATGGATATCTTGCACAGCCGCAAGACAAATAGTACCATGAACACTAACTTCAAGGCTCTGAATTTTGTCTGCGACATAAATAGAACCCAATGGAGGAACCAATGTGCGTCTCAAAGGATCTTTGCTTCGTGTAGATGGGCAGCTTATTCCATAGCTCAGAATTAATTCCTGACCCCATTCAAAAGGGACCTTGATAAGCTGGTGGGAAAATTGCAAATTCACACCTGGTCTGGCCCCCATGTCGTTGATGGGCAGAGGTTGACAGTTAATAGGTTAATCCCCAACTAACACAGACCTCCCCCATCACCCTTAACTACCTCTTTACTAACATACCCCACCATACAGGCGTTCAAGAAACTCTGGGATAAAACTGGGTTTGACTTGCATGGCTAGGTTTCTAAAGACCCTGGCAGTCATTAGACTAGTACAAACCTGTGAACACTTTTACACCACTGTTATCATGCACAGCCATGCAAAGCTTGGGAGGTGACCACCATTAAGTGCTTGTAAAGGGGAACAAATCATTACTGCCTAATTGAAGGTGTACATGGCTCCTACAGTAGACTGCCTAATACTGTTCCTACGAGCTTTGTGGAATACTTACTGGTACTCTTTCACAGGTTGAGAAGATATGTTGCCATCGAATGGATTGGGATTTGTCACCACGACAGTCGTTAAACCATCTGAATGCATTTGTGCATAAGTCTAGATTAGGTAAGTTGATTAGGAGTAGTTGATGAAAGACTGTGTCAAAGGCCGAGGCAAACATTTGACCTTGGTTTCTGTGCTAATTTACTATATTAAGGAAGGTAAGCAAAGATATTTCAGTGCCATGGTCTGGACAGAAACTGGTAGGTAGGAGAGATTAAAGTGCGACAACCTAGGAACTGTTTATAAATGCAATTTCTATGACAGACAATGGTGATAAGATAAGCATAAGATAGGCATTCATTTGTAATTGTTCTGATATTCGTGTGCGTGCCTGTGTGCGTGCCTATGTGTGTGGTGAGCTATAGATCTATTTTTCCATAAAACAAGTTCACGGTTTTGTTTTACTGGCCTAACTATGAAAGCTGCATGACAAAATGCTACTGCTTCAGCAGATGTATGTAAATATTCTTCTGGCAAACTTCTGATGTTAAGGTTGAAGATTTATTCTTTGTATTTTTTTTTATAACTTACTGAGACCAAATAAAAGTTAAAAGCAACATTTGTTAGTAGAATGATATTTTTGGATGAGGCAGCATCCTGCTTATGTAACTAATAAGCAGTGTGGAAGAGAGGTGAAGAAGAAAGTACAGGCAGGATGGAGTGGGTGGAGACGTGCGTCAAGAGTGATTTGTGACAGACGAGTACCAGTAAGAATGAAAGGGAAGGTCTAACAAGGGTAGTGAGACCAGCTATGTTATATGGGTTGGAGACAGTGGCATAAAAAGCAGGAGTCAGAGCTGGACGTGGCAGAGTTAGATATGTTAAGATTTGCACTGGGTGTGACGAGGGTGGATAGGATTAGGAATAAGTAGATTAGAGGGTCAGCCCAGGTTTGGAAGGTTTGGAGACAAAGCCAGAGAGGCAAGATTTAGTTGGTTTGGACATGTGCTGAGAAGAGATGCAGAGTATACTGGGAAAAAGATGCTAAGGATGAAGCTGCCAGGTAACAGGAAAAGAGGAAGGCCTAAGATAAGGTTTATGGATGTGGTGAGAGAGGACATGCAGGTGGTTGGTGTGAGAGAGCAAGATGCAAAGGACAGGAAGAAATGGAAACAGATGATCCGCTGTGGTGACCCCTAATGGGAGCAGCCGAAAGAAGAAGATAAACTGTGTACTTATTTTATATGCTGCTGTAGTTTGGGTCTTTGAGAAATGGGCTTGGCTGAGTTTTTTTTCCTGGTTTTAGCAGATCACTAAATAATATGCTAGAATTTCTTGGGATTTTTTTGGTTAGCAAACTGCAGTGAGATACAGTGACTCTCATCTACTTGATTTCTAAGAGTTTTGCATTGGTGTTGCGTTGATAATGGAAGCAGCGAAAAAACATTAGTCATCATTATGCTGCATACTGGTTTCATTGTTAACCAAGGTGCAAAAGTGTGGTTGACAATATTATATATATTTTATTTTACTTAATACGGCTAGTGAATTAAAAATAAGAATATTTGGCTGAAATAACTGACAGTTTCATCTAAAGGTATTTGTTTCATAAATTTCCAAATGCATTGCTTTAATAATGGTTTAATTAGAGAGACTCAACAAGCCATTTGTTCAGACATAACTATACAATATTGCTTTCTATACTCTAATATTCTTCCAAAATGCACAGGTTGGATTATGATCATTTACTGTATCTGGAAGCACATATATTTGTATATGTTAATGCAGTATACTCTGTTTCCTGAACATGTGTCTGTTCTAGACAGTTACAATATTGATTGGTTAAGGATAAGTAATTTTGTGTGTAGCTTTTGTTCTGGTGTTGAACGTGAAGATTAATGGGTTAAGTCAATCTAAGTTAATGCATCCCGGTATAATATCTTGTTTTATTGTTTCAAGTACCCAGGACAGTAGGTTTTCTTAGGATCATAGGTGTTTACTAGGCTAATGACCACAAGGGCCTTTTTTAAGCCTATTAGTGCAAACCAAACCTCTGACAAGTTCTTGCACCTTTGATAAGTGTAAGCAGGGGCTTGGGAGATGAGCCATTTACAGGCTACCTGTGTCTATTAGAGACAGAGGTGCCTAACTAGGGATGAATTTCCTGTTCCCCATCCAACTGTCCAAGTTGCACTTGAATTGAGGTAGGGAGAAACTCTGCTTCACACTTTTTGTACTTACTTTTCTCACTTAGAGAAAAACAGCTCTTATACTCACTTTCCTCACTTGTCTAGAGGAAAGTAGCTTTTTATTCAGGCATGTCGAGGGTCAGCTCCCAGTGTTCTCTCCTATCTGTCTGATGAATATGGGCATCTTCGGGCAATGTAGCAATTGCCAAATGTATTCTTGTGTTTAGTGACATTACTGCAGTCTTAAACTGTGATTCAGACCCATTTGATGCCTACAATTTAGCTTTAACTTCTACTATGTTTAATGGCAGGGATGTAGAGGTGGAAAAAGAGGCTAAAAGACTTTTTGTTGGAAAAACTACTAAAAAAGTACAGAGTTTTGGTTGTTGAGACTAAGTACTTTGATAAATGTATACAAGTGGGAGTAGTACCTAAGGGTCTGCGTTTTTTCAAATGCCCAAAAGGTGTACTTTCAACTGAGTCCCTCTTTTCTGAATTGGTGCCATTTTTTTCTAAAACAGGGCTCGACTTCTTAAAATTGCTTATTGGTCACAATACGAAACGAACTGAGGAGATACGCAATGATATTAAAACAGAAGCTTCTCTGCAGAAATTTATAAGAAATATACCCTGTTTAAACAAAGACTATTCTGCTTTGCTTTTTTCTATGGAAGAATTTGAGCAGGGTTTACTACAGAGAAAGCTAAAGAAGTTACAACGGGACATTGATGCATATTCCAATAATACTGCTTTTTCCCATTTCTCTGATGTTAAAATGGTTATTGGCCCCTTTAAGACAGAATCAACTTAGGGGTCACTATAGAAACCAAGGAGCTTCTGGTCTTCTTCCTACTTGCTTTAGTGAAGTTAAGACAGGTGGTGATGTCACTTCCGGTTTGACTTCTGACTGTTCCACAAGTGAATCGGTTGGTGTTGCTCCTGCTGAGAATGTATTAGATACGAATGAGATGTCTGAATTCTGGTGATGAGCAGGATGATATTAATGGTTCTGGTCAGATTCCAGTTAATGCAAGAAGAGTCCCTTTAGAGAAGAGACCTGTTTTATATCAGAACGAGACGGGCGATGTGTCAACAAGAAAGACTTTCCACAAGGAACAAGAAAAAGTAACTGTTTTACTGAACATTCTAATACTGACTTTTTGAAAGAAAAATTTATAATCTGGCTTGTTATTCGTTTACTTCTGATCGGTTATTTGTTTTGGGGCTTGGTTTTAACTTTGTGCCTAGCAAAAGGATGAATTTAGGACATACATTGCTGGATTTAAAAATGTTCTGTCGTAAACTAAATTTAAGTTATGTTTTTTTCTAGTATGGAGTTTAAAAAATGTCTGTTTGCCAAACCAAGTACCATTACTCTCCCCTTAAAGAACACCTTACGTGTTTTTGAAAATTGTTGCACTGAAGACAGACGATTTATTCATACTAAGGTAAATTATAAGTTTTATAATCTTACTAGAGCTCAAAGAACAGAGGTCTTTAAGCCACCTTTGGTTTATGAAAGCCAATAAGGGAGGGGGGCTGGTAATTCTTGAACAAGATAAATATGTCACCTCTATGGAAAATATGCTAAGTACTGAGACTGAATATTTATTAGTTAGTCAACAGCTGTTTTTTAAGGTATATCACAGTATACATTCTATTTTATATGATCTGTGTGCCAATGGGTATATTACTAATGACATGTACAATTTTGTTAGTTGAACATCAACTTTTGGGGACCAATGTTTGGTATCCCCAAAATTCACAACAATCTTGAAAACCCCCCCATTTAGACCCACAGTATCTTCACCTAATTCAGTCACAGAAGGTATTTCTTTAGTAGTTGACTACATGTTAAATCCACTAGTCCAAGAATTAGGTTCATTTATTAAGAGCTCATGGCATCTTTTTGGATTTGATTAGGACTTTTAGTTCTGAATATTCCACTGAGTCTAAGAAGAACATTTTGTTTACAGTGGATGTCCAATCATTGTTTACGAGTATCCCCCATGATCAAGGGGTTGATTTTGTTAGACAGTTCTTGGGAAATGTAGCCCACCGTCATTATGATAGCATATTTGTTTTATGCACCTTAATAGAACTAGTGCTTAATAACAATTATTTTCTATTTAACAACAAAATTTACAAGCAGCTAAGAGGAGTAGCTATGGGCTCCGCTGCGGCCCCGGCTTACACTAATCTAGTTCTTGGGTGGTAGGAGCATAGTTTTCTCAGACCTACTATGGAGGAATATCGTGTAGTTTTTTATGGTAGATATGTAGATGATTTGTTTTTTATCCTGGAAGGTGGCATAGACCAGGTTCATTCTTTCTGTAATATTATAAATAATTCCAGTGATTTTTTTTTTAATTTGTATTATGGAATGCTGGGCTGTCAGTGCATTTTGTGGATGTTACCCTGACTTGGGGATACTTCTAATAATTGTTTCACAAGTGGAATACATAGGAAGGAGACTTTTATTAACAGTTATTTGCATTATTTGAGCGATCATCCTGCTTTTATGAACAATAATATACCAAAGGGTCAGTTTATTCGTGCTTCACAAATTATTTCTGAATAAGCTGATTTTGAATCAGAAATCAGCTTTATACAGAATATGTTTTTGGTTAGAGGTTATCCCTCAAGATTTACTTGGCAAACTAGCAAATGAAATTACTGATTTTCCACCGATTTTGAAAAATGGTTTTACTACTATTACAAATAAGCCACATGGAGTCACAGGTGTTAACAACTCAAGTTCTAACACCAACACAAATACTTTTGGTACTTCTTGTATTTTGGATATGTCTGTTGATGCATTTAACATCAGGTCCATTATTACTAGAAACTGGAACATCTTACGTGGAAATAGCAAATTAATACAAGTTGTAGGCGACGGACCTAATTTTGTATATAAAAAAACTGACCGTTCAAAAAAATGTTTACAATTTGACTCCATATATAAAAGTACCCCTGATAACAGCACACGCTGTAAGGGGATGTATAAATGTCTTTTTTGTTCTTCATGTCGTTTTATTTTAGAGGGACCCTATACTGATTTACCCTGTTTGAACAGGACACTTTCCATTGATGGTGTGTACATTTGCAATACTAGTGGCATAGTCTATCTTGCTGTTTGTTCTGTGTGCAATGAACATTATGTAGGTATGTCCACACGACCACTTAGTAAAAGAATTAAAGAGCACTACCACTGTATTAGAACTAAGAACATTAACAGTGCTCTATTTAATCATTCCATTACATGTAGTGGTTTTAAAAAGTTTCTGTTTGCTGTTTTGGAACATGTAGTTAGAAATATAAGGGGGGGGGGTCCTATAAGGACCAAATGGAACAATGAGAAACTATATGGCAGCTCAGGTTAGGAGCTTATAGAAAACCTGGTATTAATGACTCAATGAATATTAAATGCTTTCTGAAGAATAGAAGACTGAAGATTTTAAAATGAACTGTATGATATGTTATTACATGTGTGCCTTTAAAAGACTGTATTCATTTTGCTAGTGCACTTTAAGTAATTGATTGCTTTATTAGGTAATTATTTTGATTTAATATACAAGGGGATGCTGCTGTGTGCATTTTATTTCATTCTGAAGAAGGCTTTTGAGACGAAAGCGATATTAAACTGTGTTTTTCGCTAATGCTGGTGGTTTCCTTTATTGCTCGGTCAGACTGGTGGTTTGGTTTTTATTAGTCTTTGCTGTTGCTTCATCCTTGGGACTGTTATTTTCCTAATTGCCACATGTACACCAACAACCACCCAACACCACAACCTGAGAGAGATGCACTTATCTAGCCAAACTGGAGGTAAAGCTCTCTCCAACCAAGACTGAACTTGACAGTCAAGAGGAGAAGGTAAACACTTGCACCACACCACACTCGTCACATAGTCCCACTAAACCTACACCACCAAAATCCACACATAGAAACACAAAAACATTCACGGAGGCTCTCAATAATAATCTGCTCAAGCAACAGAGACCTCCAAAGCAGAAACGGAAGCAACTTCCATCCCCCAACACAACCCAAATGACACACAGCCCACAGCCTCAGTGTGCCAATAAACCACAGCCCATAAGGCATAACAACGTCCCCAACACACTAGTTATAGGTGACTCTATAATCAGGGACACTGATGTCCCACTAACCAGGCTAAACAAGGAGGAGGTTACTGTCAGCTGCCAGTCAGGTGCCATGATCCGCCACATAACCCACGCAAGCAGGTCACTCAACAAGTACAAAAACTCTGTCATTGTCCATGTTGGTGTGAACTACCTGAGACTGACCTAACTGGACTACATGGAGAGATGTGGAAGAGCTCTCTGATCTCGTAGCCCAGGCAGCTATGACCCTAGCCCTGAGTAGCATCCTGCCATTGCCCAGAATGATACCACAATACAAGGACAAAATGATTGACTTCAACAATTGGCTAAGCTTCTGGTGCCATTCTAAGGAGATCCAGTATCTGTCTGCCCGGGAGGACATGGTCGACAGACCACGATGCTTTGCCAGAGATGGCCTGCACCTGTCACCCCTGGGATTCCGGATACTGGCTAAGGGTCTTGCCGCCCCTATAGTGCCTTTGTTAGGCAAGATTTAAATGACAAATTCACCACCGTAACAGAAACAGGCAAGCAAAAACTGAGGATAATGCTACAAGTCTAAATCTCAAAATGCACTCTCACTCGAGGCACTCCTTACAATGGAGAACATTGATATCTGTGCAGTGACTGAGACCTGGTTCAAGGCTCTAGAGAGCACCCCTGCATTACCAGGCTATAACTCATACCACACTTTTCGGCCATCTAACCTGGACCAGAACACCAAAGGCAGAGGTGTGTCCATATTCATTAAGGATATCCGCACCTCCAGGCTAGTTGCGCAGCATAATGCATCCGAGGTTATCCAAGTGCAACTAACTCTGGGCAAAACTGCAATCCAAATTGTAGCTTGCTACAAATCCCCTCAACATGCCCCAGGATTCCCACTCCTCTTTTCTTGATATACTGGAAAATATTAGGGTTCAACCAAACACCCTAATAATGGGCGATTTCAACTACCCCACCATTAACTGGGAAAACTACTCATGTACCAACTCCTTCACTCAAAGCTTTATGGAATTCATAAATTCCAATGACCTGGATCAACTTATCCACACCCCCACCAGGGGCAACAATATCCTAGACCTAGTCATTAGCAGCATGAGTGACCGGTGTTCCATACCTGAAGTCAACTCCTCGTTGGTCAGATCTGACCATAAGCTAATCACCTTAGATATCCGCATCCCGCCCCCACCCACCATTAAGGAAACCATGGTAAAAATTTCTCAAAAGCCAACTTCATGCTTAAGACAGAAGTGGCGAACTTCATGACACCCATGCAGCTGGACAATACAGATACAACTGCTGAATCCTACACAAATGCACTCTATAAGCACTTACACGAGTGCATGGATCGTGCTATCCCAAACAGAACCAAGACGCTATCCTCCAAAAAAGGAAGCCAATCTGGTGGTCTCCTGCCATAAACAAACTCTACAACAGAAGGAAGAAACTGTTCCGAAAGAGTAAAATTCCATAAGTGGAGGAGCTTCATGGTCAGCCTCAGTAAAAAGTTGAGATCCCTTATAAGATCCTCCAAAGCTAGCTAAGAAAAACAAAATCGCCACTGATTCTAAGGGCTACCAAAAAGCATTCTGTAGCTATGTCAAGAATCTCAATAGCAACACCCAAATCTGCTGAGTTACAGCACAACGGTATGAAAATTACAGAACCATCTGATATTGCCAACATCCTGGAAGATAGGTTCATTGCTAAACTTTACCCCCCCCTCTCACCCCCTAAAGGGCCCATATCTATACAGGAAGAATGCAGGGTCCCTGTAATCACATCTATGCAGGTAAAAGCTACACCCTCCAAAACCAAAAACACAACATCCATGGGACTGGACAACATCCCAGGCTGCGTTTTACACAAACTTCAGAACGAACTGGCTCCCCGCCTAAGCACCATGTTCAATCATAGTCTCACGTCAGGCTTTGTGCCCACTGAATGGCACACAGCAACAGTTATCCCACTCCACAAAGGGGGAGCCACCACTGATCCTGGGAACTATCGCCCTATTAGCCTGACGAGCCTGGTCTGCATGGCCATGGAATGTATCATCATGGAACTCAAAGACATTGGTAACCTCCAAACTCTGGACCCCACCCAGTTCGGGTTTGTGAAAGGCAGACCATGCCTTCTGAACAGGATCAACGACTTTGAAGCAGTCAGCAAAGCTGTAGACAAGGGTAATGTGGTTCACACAGCCTATCTTGAACCCGCCAAGGCTTGACACCATCCCCCACTCTGGGATTACAGCTAAATTCACTAAACTAGGTATAAATCCTTACATCACAAGATGGGTTGCCAACTGGCTTACTGACAGAACCCACACATAAAAGTTGCAGACTCCAAATCTGACTTCAAACCAGTGACAAGTGGAGTACCACAGGGTTCAGTTCTGGGACCTCTCCTGTTTGGTATCTACTTCTCTGGAGTACAGGCGAACGCAGAAAGCCTCTAGCTAATGACGTTTATAGATGACTGCAAACTAGGAGCCATAGTTGAGTCCCCAAATGATGTGGACATCCTACAGAAGGGCCTCACTGAGACAGATGCCTGGTGTCAGAGGCACAGCCTCAAGCTCAATGTCAAAAAGTGCAGTGTCCTCCCCTTTGGTAAAAACTCTAACTACCACATAAACGGCAGTCTACTTAACACCGAATGTGTGATAAGAGACCTTGGGACCCAGGTGGACAGTAGTTTCTCCTTTGATAATCACATCACCACAGTAGTCAGGAAATCCTTCTATGTGGCACACCTCATCACAAAAGGGTTGTCATCCAGGAAAAGAGGTCACTGTCCTCAAACAGATGCCCTACACTGAACGTCTCAAAAAACTCCAGCTATATAGTCTACTCCGAGGAGATCTCTGCCTAACATATAAAGCTATGTAGCTCAGAGCTGTTGGACATGCTACACCTAAAGAAATTCCAACCCCTCTGAGCTACATGCTCTAGGGACCTAAACCTTGTCATCACAATAAATGGGACATGCTTGAGAGATAGATTACTATCCCACAGACTTCCTATACCCTGGGACAAGCTACCTATCTATGTCAAGCAAAGTTCCTCATTAGCACTCTTCAAGAAAAATCTTGACGAGTGGATGGAAAATAGGAAATACACCCCGGGATCACTTCTGTGGCTCTGCTCGACATGGGCACAGGAAATTAACTTTCTTGGGCGGTGTAAGCCAGGGAATCTTGTTGTCAAGGGTTACTTAGGCCCTTGGGCCAATAGCCTAGTACCTACCTATGAACATGGATTGGGAGCCTGTTCTAGAGAAGGGGTAGTCTTTGGGACACATCTGTCTCTCCAGGAGGTCCTATTTATATCACAGAAAAGGTTCAAGTCTTTAGAATGGGTAATTCTAGTTTTTGTTTTGCAGATATGCAGGGAGATCCATCAAAGTGGGGTCTGACAATGCCTTGTATGCCAGGCATAGATCTCCACTCAACAGCATGTAGAAGACAGAATACAGGGATAGGGCCCCTTGAGGTGGTATGCATAGGACATGCTACTTATACCCTGCATTCTTTTAGAGAGAAACCTCTGTGGATGCTCCAGTTGTTGGACATAACTAGTTAGGTACATAACATAGGGAACAATTTATTCAATGACAGCTCTGGTGAATTCTAAATAGGTCCCCTTCAGATTATCGAAGTTTCAAAACATCAAAATGCATATGGTTGAGACCATATGATCGAAGTTTTGAAACAGAATATCATCCTGATTCAGTTTCATGCCATACCTTTGTTTATAGGTTGCACAACACAGTGATTTCCTCACTACTGTAGACACATGATGGTCAAAGGCTAGATTACTGTCTGTGCGTGTCCCCACGTCTCTGACTACTGGGCCAACTCTTAGGGGTGTGTTTCCAATATGACAGTTACCAGGGGTGGATGACTTCCTGAAGGATACTATTATGAATTTCTTGGCATTTAGTTTTCGTCCATGGCTCTGACACCAGTTATTTATCTGTGTCAGCCCTTCCTTGAGAACATTAGTATCAATGGGGGATTCAATGACAGCTCCTAATTTGCAATCATCAGCAAATTTAATTAGTCTGAGGTCATTAACATTGGCCATGACTTCACAGAAGTATGCCAAAAAGGGGCAGTCTCGGGACCAGTCCCTGAGGAACTCCACTTGTGATTGACCTCTCTATAGAGGTGGACTCCCCAGTTCTAACTTTCTGGGTCCTGTGAGCCATGTGGCTATCCACCAGTTGGCATAAGGGTTTGTACTCAACGAGTTTGTTGACAATTCCCGAATGAGGTACTGTGTCAAATCCCTTGGCCAGTTCAAGAACTAATGTGCTGATATTGTCTGATGTGGTGTGTGTGTGTGTGCATGTATGTATGTATGTATCTATACACATATTAGTTACCAAGTTCAGTACTTCATATTTACAAAAGGGCATGGTGATATAGTGACTAGAAGAACTAAAGGTGCGTCCAATTTAGGACTGAAGGATGAATACTAATTGCTTGCAAAATGCTTCGGACTGTTAGCAGCAGAAGAGTTAAAGCTATCGGAACATGCAAATGTGCGTGACATATTTAAATACACACACAGGACACATCAGAAGTGTAAGCTTCCAACCCCACTTTTATCCCAGGTCTGGATGTGAAACTGCCACTACGTACAATTAAAGTTGGCAGGTGTAGTTCAAGCTTGACAACAATAACACTGTTCTATGTCTCACCAAAAGGGAAGCTTTGAAGGTATTAAGTACATTGACCCCAAGATGAAGCAACCTTGAAGGTGAAAATATTAAGTAGGTGTAGGGGCCACAGTCTGTAAAGGTGAGGCTCCCCTCCGCACATTGGCAGCGGTCTCAATTTCACAAGTTCAGTTTAAAGCCTAATGGAATTAGAAAAATCAACATCTTTAGGCTCCTTCCATTTCAGAATGACAACATGGATGTCTTGATGGTTGGATCTTGGCAGAAAGGCATGGCAAACCAGACTGGTAAAAAGCAAAACAGAATATACACTGGGGACTGTAGTCAAGTTCTAGATATAAGTCTTTATCAAGAACATTCTGATCATACAGTACAAGTGAGTATCAGTTTCTAGGATCAAAAAGCGTACAATAAAAAAGTCCAGTGCATATAATGGAAATCTGACAGTAAGGCTGAAAACTACAACTGCAAAACTAAGGTATTCATATATGTTATTTTAAGTAATGAAGTCTGCCTCATCAGAAAGGTAAGAATGGGAAGCAGAAGCCTAAAACCCACCTCTGGATAACCTACACAAGGGAAAAACAACATTAGCCATTACTCAAAGTCTTGAAATGTGGTTCACATGAAAAATACCATAGTAACCAAAGCAACCAAGGCTAGTGCGACTGTTCCCCTCACTTAGTTCCTCTCTCTTTTTTTAAGTATAGTTCAGATTTCTAGAGACTGAATTCACAAAAATGGGATGCACACCACAATAAAAACTTATGCAGTCTGTTTTTGAAAAGGCAGAAGTTATGTCCTGACCAGGATATAATGCAACTGAAAAACAAATTAACAAGAACATCCCTTTTTGGGTACATTCTCCATTCTGCAGAAGTCACAGAAATGTGATCTGTGTTGTATATTCTCATTTTAATGAGTGGTGCATTTCCTGTCTGACACTGTGTACACTCTTAAAAATTATATGCAAGCAAGAGAGCATTCTGTAAACACTGACCTACAATGCTAAATTTTAAAATTTACAGATCAAATACTGAAGGAACCATATTCTGTATAGAAAAGTAATCTAGGCAGAACTAATATTACACCCTTGAATCCCTGAAGTGAAAAAAAATAACGTACCTTCAGAAGCTCCTTGTTTGCAAAGGACAAAATTCCCTCAAATATCACAACATTTGCACCATAGACTGTTTTCTATAGGAAAGAAACAAAAAAAAAAAAGTCAGCAAAAACAGAGCTGACAAATATGAAAAACTATGAGTAACAAAAAGAAATTGCAGCACTGCACCCCATTTTGTGGTTAAATTTCTTTGCACATTAACACAAGGTTCACTTTGTAGCAGAGGACTGTGAAAATTAACAGATTTTAACGTTTACTCTTCTCTTTGTATTATCTTAGAAAACGTTATTAATTAGTTATAAAAAAGCATTAAATTCATCAAGTTTTCCTGGCACTCGCCATCATTAACCTTTGGCCCTGGTTAGCTTCTTAAACCAACCTATTCACTCCCTCGTCCTAATATTAAAGGCTAGTACTCGAACAAGATCTTTTCTCTGTGCCCCATTCAAGAAGGGATACTCTTGGCTACCACTTGATCCTCTTTCAAAAAAAAACCCTGTAGGGGTGACAGCTAAAGGGCAGGTGTCATGTTTATGCAGCAGCCAGTGGTCCTTAACTATCCTAGCTCCCCCCACCAAAAAGCATCACTGTGCTCACATCCTGCTCCCATGAATGCACGTGCTTGATATTTTTCTCATCAACCATAAATGATCAGTAATGTCTGCAATGTACCACCTGGACCCAATCTGACACACACAGACACACGCACACGCACTGACACACACACGCACGCACTGACACACACACGCACGCACTGACACACACACGCACGCACTGACGCACGCACTGACACACACGCACGCACTGACACACACACGCACTGACACACACACACGCACTGACACACACACACGCACTGACACACACACACGCACTGACACACACACACGCACTGACACACACACACGCACTGACACACACACACGCACTGACACACACGCACTGACACACACGCACTGACACACACGCACTGACACACACGCACACAAAAAGAGAAATGACCCCTTAGCAAAGTGAGCCTTCCTAGCAAGGTCAACCATCCAACATGTGACCTTTAGCAAAATCACTGTTGTCAGTCGTTAGGGGGAGGCAAACATGCTTCCTTCCTCTCCAATTTACTGGCAGGCAGACAGTATTTTAATAATGCCAAAACTTTCATTTTATTTTAAGTACATGCTCACTGTAACATAGGTTCAAGAATTATGTAACAGTTATGTAACTCATTAGATATATATGACATAGGAGGCCCAGAGTGTATTAAGGAGACCAGCCCCCCCCCCCCCCAAAAAGGAGCCTAGCCTAACTTCCCAATTGCTCCATATCATGATCTGGCCAACTGACTTGTTCAGAGTTGCACAGCATGCAAAAGGAGACTGAGGTAATCAAACCTTAGATCTACAGGAAGCAGCTTGTTACACACCTTATTGCCTTTAATCCCTGTATATTATTAAATATGACCTAATCCCTGCATATTATTTAATATGACCAAATACTTTTTCAGCAATTCAACATTTACTTTTTCCAACCAAAGAAATATACGTTATACATATATAAAATATTTTATGCCAGTCCTGCATAGCCCTATTCCAGCTTCCCTTGTCTAAGGTTTTGATTACATTTTTGTCCTATTCTTTACCACAGTGCAGCTCAAGCTTAATTTTTCTTCTGCTTTCATTCCTGCAAAGTATCATGTTTTGTTTCCCTACATCATCATCAGTTGCTGCTACACTGTTAATACATACAAAATACCATATGCCCAGTCACCCTTATTCCAAATACCTAGTTTCACATATTTCACAGATGGTTATGATTTAGGAATCTTATCTGCTCATGAATCCTAATCTTCCAGGCCAAAGCGCAATGCATTAAGCAAAAGAAATGGTTCAACATCAGCAACACTCAAATGCATACATAACCCATTACACTTTAGCCAATAGCCTGCAGTGTGAATGCCTTTATGGAAGTGCGAGAAAGATAACTGAATCACTTTGTAAAGTACAGCCGAGCAAGACCTACTTACCTGTAATAGACGCTCATGGAACACAGTGTCTTACTGGCATATGGTTAGCAGTGCCCTGCTACCCTCCTTCTGGAAGTCTATCAAAGTTCAGTGCTCCTCCTACTGCCTGCGAAGGACCAATCACCTGGTAGTACTATGCCTTTTAAACCAACAGTCACGACCTTTTTAGTTTTCTAGGGTCCAACAGGAAAAGAAGACAAAAACACAAGCTTTGCAAATACCCACTGTTCCAAACCAAGACAGACAGACACACACACACACACACACACACACACACACACACACACACACACACACACACACACACACACACACCCACACAAACACACACACAAACACACACACAACACGAACACAGACACATACACACACATACACACCCAGACACACACACATACACATGCGCACACACACACACACACAAACACACAAACACACAAACACACAAACACACAAACACACAAACACACAAACACACAAACACACACACAAACACACACCAAGGCTGCTGAAAACACTCGGAGGCAACTCCAACACCAAACTACGTACATCCAACAAAAGGGAAATGTTGGAAGGGTACCTGCCAATAAAGCAGTGTGTTCTACAGACATCTACTGTTACAGGTAAATAGGACTTGTGCAACTGTACTATGTTCAACAAGCACACTGCCTTACTGGCATATGGGTAGATTCCCAATGCTTACCCAACCTGGGAGGAGTAAGGAAAAGGGGGTCTAACGGTCCTCAAAAAGCCTGTTCTGGATTTAGAAAAAGCATCCAGCTTGTAGTGCTTTGTAAAGGTATAGACAGATGACCAAGCTACTGCCGCCTCTAAAGTACTTCCAAAGCCCACTCCTTTCCAATATGCGACTGAAGAGGAAAAGACCTTGGTGCAATGTGCCTTTACCTTGTCATGGTGGGGGTAACAAAAAGACAATACCAAGGGGTGACCAACATGTAAAAGTCTGCTTACAGACAGGTTTGACCCTTCTTTATCTCTGTGAAGAAAAGTAAAAAAAAAAAAAAAAAAAAGCCTTTCAGCCTTCCTAAAGGGTTTTGTTCTGTCATGGTAGTACCGGAGCTGCTGATACACATCCAAAGTATGAAGTACCTTTTCTCTCTTAGTTTTAGATTCTAGAAAGAACAAAGGGAGATTAATAGAGTGAATTCTGGCACCACTTTTGACATGAAAGGATTAGTGCGTAACACAACCTTATCTCTGTGGGGAAAAAAAACAGTAAGGTTGTTCTGGCTTAAGAGCTTACAACTCAAAGCTCGCCTTGCAGATATCACAACAATAAGCAAAACAGTTTTCCACTTTAGGAAACTGAGAATAGCTTGAGATGGCAGTTTGAAAGGTGGTAAAGGTTAAATTTTCCAGAACACAGCTGAGATCACAAGAAGGAGGAATTTGCTTGCAAGGAGTGTCAATTGCAAAACTCTTTTCATGAGCTGTTTTACCAAAAAAGAAGAGGACGACGACCAACTGGCAGAGATGGCTGCTAAATGCACCTTAATAGATGCATATGATAAGCCATCCCGAAGTAGCTCACACAAATATTTCAAGAACACAGGGATATTAACCTCAGTGGACAAACTGTTCTCATTTAGCCACCACTTAGAAAAAAAAAACGTATTCACTGGTTTTCTGGCCTCATTTAACACCTGCTGCACATCCTAGACGGAATCATCCAGGCTGTTAAACTTGCTCCAAACTGACGTGTACCAGTGACTGTGAGAGCAAATTCAGAGTATGAGGAAGTCTGAGTCAACTGCCCTTGACCAATAACATTAAATGGGAGAACAAAGAGTGCCCGGGCCAATAGGGACTCATCACAATGATTTTTGGCGTTACTCTCTGAACCTTCAGAAGCACCTTGTGAATCAATGGAGAGGGGGGAAACACATACAGGAACATTCCTGTCCAAGGGAACTAGAATGCCTATTGTCCTCTAAGCATGGTTGCAAGGATATCAGGAACAGAATTTCTCCAGCTGTCTGTTTTAAAAGAAGCTGAACAGATCTATTTAAGGCATTCTCCACATCAGACTAGATCCTGGAATACCATTGCCTTGAGCTACCACTTGTACTGGTCTGGACGAGATCTGCTTAGTCTATCTGCCACAATGTTCTGCTCTAATGGGATGTATAATGCCTGAAGAGTCACAAAATGGTGTAAACTTGAAAACCCACTGACATCGCTCCCTAATCAAAGTCTGACAAATTAGTCTGGACAGATTACGATGGCACCAATGGGGAGAAGGGAAGTTCTAGGTTGATCACCACCATGTTCTCCACTTCAGTAACTCCCATCTGATGAAGGGCAGCACTGGCAATTGGATTCCAGGGGATGAATTTGTTGCAACTAAATTTCAAACAAACCACTGAATTTTCATTAGGTTGAGATAGGCCACTGTTATCATGGATGCCATCTGTCCAAGAATTTTTGGGAATTCTCTTGCCAAGGTAACATTCCTCCTGGAGAATTCCAGAAACATCATCTGGTAAAACATCTGGAAAGAAAGGACATTCTTTTGCAGGAATCGGTTAAGCACTTCCAGAAAGATGAGCCTTTGCAAGGATGACAAACAACTTCCACAGGTTTAACTTGAACCCTAGCTGGCAGAGACCTTCTCTAGCGATTCCAAACACCTGGAAGAAGAGTCTGTACAGATCAGCAAGTTATGCAAGTAAGGAAAAATGTTAAAGTCCACAGTTCGACAGTGGTCCACTACTGGGGCAAGGCATTTGGTAAACACTGGATGTGCAGTGGATACAGCAAACTGATAGTACGAACCAGACACAACAAATCTCAGCTATCTCACAAATCAGTAAGCAATGTGGATTTGATGATATGCATCAATCAAGTCCAGGGTCACCATGAAGCAGTGGTAAGGTGAGACAAGAAGCCCCGAATGCAGGATGAGCATCCTAGCTTAGGGACCTTGCCAAATGTATTCAGAAAGGAGGGGTTCAACACTGGTCTCTACACCAATTATTTTTTGAGAACCAGGAAAATTCTGAAACCTCTCATTATTTCTGAAGGAGGGAACAGTTCTATGACTTGCCTCTCCCCCCCAAGTCCAACATTTGACTCAGAATAAGTCTGGTCTGGCGAGTGAGGGGAAGCCCCCTTGAACAGAGGGGATGATCCTTCTACTGCCACCTGTAATCCCGGTCAATGACATTGAGCACCTATTTGTCAGAAATCACTGAAGGCCAGGCCGCCTTGTTAAGAACCAAGTTTAAAAATGCGGCACCTAGAGGGAAACTCAAGAAAGATGGGTGCTGCACCTCAGCATAGTCATAACATGGAAGGGGGAACTGTCCTTTTTGGGAAAGGAGCCTCTCGTTAGGTTTGGCGGAGTTCTCATCCTGCCATTTTCTTTAGTGCCTTGTTTTCGTTCGGCTGGGACTTTTGTTTGATAGGCCACCAAAAATGATTCGGGTTATAAGAGGGAAACTTAGGAATAGGAAGCATTCGACTCCCATAGCATTAGTTTAACTCCGTCACCCCAGTGTTTAAAGACCTGATTAGGTGCTGTACCAAACACAATCGACTCGGGTGGAACATTCATAATCTCATTTTTCAAGTCATAAAAAAAAGTTCTGGCTGTACAACAATCATACCCCACTATCACCACTGACAATACTGCATGTCTAGCAATAGCATCAGCCCCACTCCAAGGTACTCTTTAAAGCATGTTTTGACACTGGAGAAACATTGGAAGCAATATCTTTGACACAGACTTTTTGCTCAGAAGGTATCAATGCAACAAACTTATCTAAACTACACATACACCTCAACACGAATCTCCACATAAAACATTGGTAGTTAAATACCATACTATACTGCACTAAGTAAAAAGACAGCAAATTTATTAAGAGTCCAACACACACACAATGCACATCACAAAAGCCCTCAATATTAAAAAAAACAAGGGCTAGTTTCTGCCCTACGTGAATTAAAACAGCAAAAATTGCCATAGACACGGAATTAAGTACAGACTTATGAAAAATTCCTATCAGAAATGTTTCACGTACAAAGTGGTACCATAATTGTGATTTAAAATATTATAAATCTACTCAATCACCTCAAATAATCGTAGCCCCAAAGAACAAAAAACTGGAAAAGTAGCAAGATTTCCCAGCAAATCTTTCAAACGAAGCTTTTAATCATCGTCAATAACCACATTGATTAACACAGTTCTGGAAGCACGAGGCAATGAGAGTAATTGCATTAACATGGGCTTAGTACAGAAGCTTAGTTAAACATCCACCAATGGTCATAAAACACATTACAGGAGTAGTTTAAAATAAAGAGTACAACAACTATGCTGCAAGTAAAATACACATCCAATTTACCATTCAGAAAAAAACGTAAATCAAAAGAATACACAATACAAGTACTGACAGAAAAAGGCAGAGGAAATAAAACCCAAAAGGGTTTCTTATCCAAGCTTAATAGGTAAATAAATCCAGATTGAGAGGAGCAGTAAGATCCTTCTTTTACTACAGCACTAGAAACTAAAAGTGTCCTGTCGGTTTGAAAGGCAGTCCCAGTACTGCCAGTGCCGGGTGACTGGCCCTTCATACTCACAATAGGCAGTGGCAACAGCTCTGAGCTTTGAGAGAGGGAGGGTAGCAGGGCACTATTACCCCACATGCCAAGTAAGGCAGTGTGTTTGTTGAAAATCTTCATTTAATGAAAATCTGAATCCATGAGATGGTTATCAAATCATTAGCTTTAGTAAGCATTCTATCAATTGGGGTAATGCCTCCAAACCATTGTGATGGCAGTGGTGCCCCTACATCCCCATTATACGGTGATTGAAGATACTGCAGCCTAGTAAGAAGATTCCCCCTTTCAAAGTAAACACCTTAGTAGTTTAGAGAAAAACAAAATATGCATTCCTTGTCCTTTCAACCAGTCTTGTTTCCTCTTCATATCCCCGAGACGATTATCACAGTATTACCAATATCTATCTACATTTAACCAGAATCTACCCTTACACTTTTAAAATGGGCCTCATTTGCGTATAAAGGAAAATATACATGAAATAAATTGAACGACAAAACTCATCTTTTGATAAAAAAAATACCAATGAACATCAAAAACTGCTCTCAAACTGATGTCTACCCTCAGGAAAATGTAAACAATGTTCACATTCATAATGTTCAGTGGTTTTGCAGGATAATCAAATTAAAAAAATGAAGAAAAAAATCCCTAAAATGTAGAACATGTGCATCTTAGTTTCTAAAAACTCTCAACATTATCTCACCATACCAGCTGACATCTGAAGGCACCTGTATAGGGTAATCAAAAGTTATGTACCTAACATGATAGATATGTATGGTCATGACTCCTCACATCACTAGGACTCAGTTCTTGGTCTGCTCAGCACAGACCTAAACTTTCCCAAGCCTTCCTTATCTATAATGCCCTGCACTCTATCACCATTCTTCAGATCTAGAGCAGACCACTCATATGCAGACCATAAGAAACCTAAATTATGCATGCTCACCCCCAAACACAGAGCCCCTCCTTGCAAGGTCAGGGGAAGGTGGACAAGGACATGAGGAGTATGAACCATGATGAACAGATGGCCTTTTTTTGTTAACAAGAAACATCTTTATTAAATTATCACTTATGACCCAGGCAATCATAATTTATATAAATGAAAACAAACCATATTGACATAATTTTTGTTGCAAACATTATACATCACTTTTAATCTATCTAATCACCATCAACATTATATAGCTAATTTAAATCCTGCCTTCTTTTAAACCTCATTCCTCATCTGCATGTATTGTTCCCACAATTTCCACTTTTTTCTATGTAATTTGCTCCTACCCTTTTCTAAAGATTCCATTTCCAGTTTTATGTACGTTATTATATTCACTACTTTTTGGTTTAGACTTTGATTTCCATTTTCTAGTAATTGCTTTTTAGCAGCCATCATAATTAGACTCAGCAAGGTCTTACTATGTCTAGGCAATGACCATGCAAATATTTCGTGGAAAGTACACAGCTTTCAAGTCTGAAATGGGCTGCTTCTTCCTCTTCAGCAAAAGGACAGAGCCCCCATCATACCCTCCTGGTGGCATCATGAAAGGATTCCTCAAATAAACCATGGACTTGAAGGAAGACCTAGAACAAGAGACTGCATCTAGCCTTAATGCCCTGTGAAAAATATTCAGAGAGGTCCAAGTCACAGTAGCACATTACAGGAGCATTTTTAAAAAAGGTGACATTCACAACCGTAACAGAATGAGCTCTGGTCTCTACCACCAAATATATACTATTGGTTTCATAGCAATCTCTGATGCATTCTAATAACTACCCTGATAAGGTAGAGGATAGCCTGAAAGGAAAAAGCTCAAAACTGATAATGGTTGGATCCCATATGGAAGTGCAAGAACATTTCCAAAGTCTTTACATGCAGGTATGCATCTTGGAGGCCCAAACAGCACATGCTCTATCTCCTTTAAACAAGCAA
The DNA here is from genome assembly GCF_019279795.1 of Protopterus annectens. Lineage (NCBI taxonomy): Eukaryota > Metazoa > Chordata > Ceratodontiformes > Protopteridae > Protopterus > Protopterus annectens. Next base: position 43,776,586 of record NC_056738.1, read on the forward strand.
GGAAGAACTGACTGCACCAGGACCTACTGGAACTTTTGCTTTATTATAAATTGACTGTGGGTCCTCAAGTCTACAAGGGGCCTAAAGGTTCTTCACCTGTTCTGGCAACAGAAAGAATTTAGAATAAAATCCAGACCCTCTCTAACTTGGTGAAACCGCCTCAATGGTTCTTTTATTGTAGAAGGCTAATGGGTTAACATTTTAGTGCTGCACACTGCTGATGGTGTGGGACATCAGGAATGAGAAGGAAGTGTGGTTGGGGTTCAGCGAGGAAGGAGGTTATACAGCTTTTGGAAATTATGTTAAATATTCACCTATCACATGTGATGGCCCACAACTACCTCCAGAGTGGAGCAGTCAGACAACGCCTCAGAGAGCTTGCTGTTGTCTCCTAGACTGGAGGGACTGCTGAACCCCTGACTTTGCTGAGAAATTCCTACCATCAGATTGGTAACCACCACTGCATCCACACTGGTTCTTTTCTAGCTACTGAATTTGTTGCTGTTTGCAAACCCTGTAGGCATCTGGGTTGAATCAAAGGAATTACCACCCGCCACAACAACATTCATTGCAGGCCATCTGCACAACAAAAAATGACGACTGGCAATGGTTAGACAGGACACAATAGGAATGTAAAAAGCCCACTGATGAACCAAAGACAGATGCCATAATCAAATAATCACAGTGGCAGACAAATCTGCTAGCAAAGGTTTGGATGAGGCAACCCCCCCCCCCCCACACACACACACACACAAACACATATATTTGAAAATAAGACAATGAGGAAACAAACTGGCTTCCTATTAAAAGGGATGGTTTATCTCCTGGTCTTTCTCATAAAATAGTACCTTATCTCAGTCTTCCACAGACTGCAGGACCACTATTCTTAAAGATGCAAGATAACTCATCAAATTGCCACTCAATCACATATTTTTTGAACACTGTCTTTGAAATGAATTAAATTAAAATCTAGCAATGGTAGTTCAATGGCTCATAGGTCCAAGAAGAAAAAGGTCAGAGGAACTAAGGGTTTTATAACAGTAGAACTGTAAACACTACACTTTTAGCCCTTGAAGAAAAATAAGTGAGAAAGTGCCTGTTCCTTGTTAGCTATGGGAATGGGAGTATAAACACACACCCATTGCCACAAGCCCTATAATCTATGGAATGGAAATGGTCCCCCTCTGAGGGAAAGTAGGACAGACTTATTACAACTCTTATAAATGTGACTCACCAGGGCCTAGAGCACAAATAAGATGCTAAAAAAATAATGGTCCAGTTTCAAACAATGCACAAGTGTATACACAGATGCAGAATTCCTTGTGAGCTGCAATTTGCTTTCTGCCACGGTAAACTAGAAAGACAATACAAATACCAAGACAAATCTAACAGTTACTCTACCATAAAGAAAAGGTATTGTAGCCAAAATTACATGAAAAATCTTTTCAGCGCTAGGGACACACAATGCAGTCATTCACAGGGAAGAGGGAAGACTTGTGTTGCCACTATGAATGGCAGCAATCAGAACAGCACCAAACAGGCAATGCTGGGAAAGACCAGCATGGAGTGCTTCCCGCTAGCAATATGACCCACTGACTGAAATAAGTGCAAAGAATCTACACATACACTCTAGTTAAAGCAGACTTGCATAAAAGCAATGTGGGAAAATCATGTTTATTGTTATGACTGCAGCAGTGGCTTAAGAGGCTCTTGAAATAACTGGCAGAGAAAGCCACATCTACTAGCAATAGCCAGTCTGCATTCCTGATCCACAAAACAAAAAAGTCACATTCAATACTATTTTTAATTTCCAAACAGCAGCCTACTGAATGTCTCATACCAGCTCATACAGTAAGTAATGGAAGATGTGGGCTGAAATTACCTGGAAATTAACCTGTAAATCACGCATCACAGAAGAAGAAAAAAATTGCTATTAGCTGGTATTTGATGAACTGTTACCAGAAAAGCTACTGATTTGCAATCAATACATAATTTCAAAGTGTGTTTTATGAACCAGCAGCAACAGAATCCAATTATAAGTCGTTCATCGGGGTATAGCTCTCCAGGGTTTAACTCAAGACACCTAAAATTACAAACAGAAAGATCATGTTTCTTTTAGCCGCAGTCTACAGTGCTTAGTTCCAGTTCACCAACTGGAGCTGTACAACTTTGTCCCATCCACCCACCCAGTGAAAGTCAGCCTACAAAAAAAATTTATTTGTCCCATTTCAAATGCAGCTATTTTTGCAACAAGCAGGTTCTGGAAATGACAAGACATGCCTCCAGCAGAAATAAAACACACTGAAGGTCACAGCTTACAGCTAAGGACTAAAAGCCTTCCTTCCTTCTAAAAGATAAGTATTTGCTACACTGCTACATTTTCCTTTTCTCCTTCACAACAGTAACAAAACACAAAAAAGCAGAGCAATTAAGGGAACTCTAATGTAAAAATCATTTACCTAGCAGATTCTGCAATTAAATTAAATTAGCCACTTTATACAGTTATGGTATTTACCTCACATACATGAGGTGCAGAGTGACAGTCTCAACCAAGGGGAATTGGCAAGGCTTAAAATGGCCCATAATGGCAACTAGCCTAGTACTTACCTATGAAACTATGAGGGACAGCAGTGCAAATGCCACTTCAGGATTAAAAAAAATAATAATCAAAATGCCAAATTTTGGTTCGTAAGGCACTGCAAATTCAAATTTATTTTGCAACTGTAAGGAATGGTCTGTGCTGCCTAATATATATATATAAAATGTTAATGAAAAATGAGAGAAAACTAAACTAGGCATAATAATGTAACTGCAAACCTGAAAAACAGTCAAAACAGTATAAAATACTGACGTTTTCAATTGATTAATCATTTTTGTTTTTGATCTGTGCAGTAGTGGCTTGTAGCACAATGACTGAAGAAATGGCTAGATAAATGCAGTTTTTCACAGTTCGTGTTCTTGGTGATTTTGTATTCTGAAGTCACATAGCAATGAATGCCTTTTGCTACAGTGCTGGCATGAGGTAATGTGAATAGTGACTTACTCAAAATGTTACAGCCATGGGGAAAATGATGTTTGCAGTCACCACAGCTGTACCCTGATCAATCAACTCTATCACTTTATGCTGCCAATCATATTACTGAAATACAAATACGATTTTAATTTTCCCTATTGTTTTCAGCAATAACAGTGAGTTTTAGACCAGCTGTTTATTCTGGACACATTTTTGATCCACTATCCTGCCATCATTTAAAAAAAAAAAAAAAAACGTTATCAAGAATCACACAAAAATCAAGCGGGAAGGAGTAAACAACCATTAAAATGACAGAAGGTCCCACAATATACCTTTTCCTTCAATAACTCACGTCACACACTAGCAGTTACAGTTACAACTTAAGTAAAGAGACTGCTTCCCAACATACACACATTTTTATATGTACATGTATTATAATAAATAAAATGCAGTGATACACACACACACACACACACACACACACACACACACACACACACACACACACACACACACACACACACACACACACACTATATTGTACCTCTGACCATGCTTTTTTTCCCTCCAAGATTTTGCTTCCTCTCCCTTGGGTCGACATGTGCAAGTATTTCTCCATCCACCTCAGCTCAACAGCCAGAAACGGGAAGCTTCCTATCTAAAGATAGCACTATGAAGTGTACCAGTACACTGACTAAGCAGTCATCTGCAGGGAAATGCATACCTTAACTTGTATGCCCTACCATTCTGCATTTTTTTATTTAAAAACAAAGTACTTACTATGAAGGTGAACTGCTGCTGGCAGCAACCTCCATAACAGTCCACCTGTTAAATTATCAATTAACTACATCTTCTTCCCAAACAGAAACGAGAAAGGGAAGCTGCTGCAACTCACTATAACCTTTCCACTTTGGTTAATTCTGCCTATGAAGTAAACTTACTGATGCTAAATGCGACTGATCTGACAAGTCCACAGAGTTAGCCAACTCCTGATTTCTTTCACATACTATAAAAGTGTTTATTACAAAAAAAAACAGGGCTAGTTGTTATAACAGCGAAAAACAAGTCAATCACCTGATACTGCCCCTCTGATGGGAATATATACCAGTCAACTGGGATACTGATCTTCCATTTTTCCATGAAAAATTCCAGTAAATCCCAAAACTGGACAGCATGGGAAAAACATCTTATTTTCAATGAATTTGGCATTTTAGGCCAGAGTACTCATTCACCGCAACCTCCATGTCTTCTCATATGTGTTACCAGAAGGGAAGCTAGGAGAGACCCTGGGTTCAATGTTAGGGTTGCCACCTTGCTTCACGGCTAAAACCGGAGCAAAGCCACGCCCCTCATCACCAGTAACCCCGCCCACCCCAACCCCCTCTCCCGCCAACATACCTCCTATTTTGTGATGTCACGACAGCATCACTCAATGGGAACGCCCTCTTTTTTCATTCCCGACGCCTGCTTTTGGCTGATTTACTATTCTTTTCTGTAAAAAAAAGCATAGTAAATCAGCCGATTTACAAACTCCGATAGTCTGTTTCCTTTTTGAAACAGAATACCGGAGTTTGTACAGTGTTTTCTGGACTACCGGAGAATCAGTTTGATTTCCTGATAGTCCGGAAAAAAAACGGAGGGGTGGCAAGCCTACTCAATGTGTTGGGTGGGCATGATCAGCCACTGATCATCCTGATTACCCTTTTAGTGCTACACTGGCTTTTAAAAGCCAGTATTGCATTTGCGGTTAAAGCAAAGAGCTGCAGCACTCCATGTTGGGTCTAAACAGACAATTGTTTGTTATATTTGCAGCAAGCAGTTTGCTGCAGTTTAAAAGGAGAATTTTTTTTATTATTATATCAAATACGAGTGCGTTAGCGCACCATGCAGGGAGGGTATAAACTGTAGCAACTATATGCTACGTTGGTAGAAAGCAGTTTGCTACAGTTTAATTTTTTTTTTTTTTTTTTAATATACTGTAGTTGGGGAAGGAGAGTTCAGGCAGAGAACAGAAACAGGACCTGAATGGCTTGGGGTGGGGTTCGCACATCTAACCACCTGGTTGGTGTGCCAGCAGAAGGAACTTTTTTTTTGCTCTTCACCTGAAGAGCTGAGAGGGTGGGGTGCTGGCTCGTGATACTCGTATAAGGCAAAGATGGAGCCAACTACGCCTCTGTTCATTACTTATGACACTGTCATCCTGCTTTACTGACTGTTCTATACTGAGAATCTGTTTTAACGTGTACAGGATGTTTGGACCTGAACGATTCGCCCCCGGACGGTTGGACCCCAGTAAAAAATATAAGGTAAGTGAAGCCGAAGCACATCAAAACAAAAACAGAAAAGAAAGACTGTCTAAACATTCTTAAAATTGATTTAGAAAGTATTTATTTTCTATTTATGTGCTTCGACTACACTTATATGTGCAAATTGGAACTTTAATTATATATACAAAAACGGTAAGTGCTAAAAAAAAGTTTGCTGACTAATCCAGAAGTTCACGGCATTAACTAGCTCGGAGTTCCCATACAACGATAACGTCATTATTACATAAAAAATAAAGAAAATTAGCGATAAAACAACAAGTAAGGATTAAAAATAAATTATATTTAAAAACGAAAACATAATGGGCAGACTTTGACAGATGTCTGCTTTGATGTTCTGTTTGTTTCCCTGCTGAAGTTAATGGGCTGTGGGTGTAAGCTGTAGAGGCACTGAGCATTGTGATAGTGAAATGGATGTTTGGCCCTAGAATTGCACTTCTAAGCTTTGAACTACTTGTTGATACTTTTACAAATAAATTCTTGAGTCCTTAAAAAGTACAGGTGTGTACCTACCATAAATGTAGATGTTTGAGTGTATTCACTGTTGCAGTCATTACACTTGGGTTATCCTGCTGGCAGGCTACCCACAGTCGGCCTGAATTCCAAAGTCTTGGTCCGGCGTTGGTTGCTGTTGCCTCTTCCCTGACGTCAGTGCGCCAGGGGTATAAAAGATGCAGCCGACGCCATTTTCTTCAGTTTTTCTTGACCCAGATGTCAGGTGCCCCCAAAAGGGTAGGCTAAAAAACATTGCTAATAAAAGCATGCACTAAAATAAACAATACCTTCATCTACAAGCAAGTACACCACATAGGTTGTATAGGATAGAGAAGTACAGATAAGTCCCAGCAAAGAAAGGGGGATGGCAGGTGGGTAACCTGGACTGCAACAGTGAATACACTCGAACATCTACATTTATGGTAGGCACACAACTGTACTATGTTCATCATGTTTCACTGTTGCGGTCATTACACTTGGGTTGAATCCCAAAGCTGAGGTTGGGCGGCTGGGTCTAAACATAATTAGGAGTGGCTATAAGGCCCTGCAAGACTGCAATGGCAAAGCCTGCTCTGGATTTAGAGTAAAGAGGCAAGTGGTAGTGCTTAGTAAAAGTGTGCACTGAAGTCCAAGTTGCAGCCTCCAAAATATCCCTGGCTGGTACTCCTCTGAGGAAGGCTGCTGAGGTGGCTGCTGCCCTGGTAGAATGTGGTATAATGCCCTTAGGCACTGATTTACCATGTTGTGAATTGCAGAAACGAATGCAGTGTCCTATCCATTTTGAAATAGTCTGCTTTGAGATAGCCTTTCCTTGTGATCCTGCAGCATATGCCACTAAAAGTTGCTAAGTCTTTCTGAAAGCTTTAGTTTTGTCCAAGTAGAAGCGTAGCTGTCTGTGTATGTCCACAGAATGCAGAAGTCTCTCCCCTTTATTCTGCGGGTTTGGGTAAAAAGTAGGCAAATGAATGGTTTGGTTAAGAGCCACACTGGACACTACCTTAGGCATAAATGTTGGGTTTGTCCTTAGAGAAACCCTGTCCGGATGGAAGATAATAAAAGGTTCCACAGCCATTAATGCCTGTAACTCTGAGACTCTTCTTGCTGAAGTTACTGTTAGGAGCAGAGCTGTTTTCCATGATAAGAATTTTATCTCAGCTGTATTGGCTGGCTCAAAAGGAGGCAGTGTGAGTTTCTCCAAGACAAAATTGAGGTCCCATGCAGGTATAGGTGCTCTCCTTGGAGGTCTTATGTTTTTGGCCCCCCTGAGGAACTGCCTAAGCAATGGATATGAAAAAATAAGCGGGTCTGTATTGTAATGAGCTGAAATGGCAGAGGCATGGATCTTAATTGATGAGAAGGATAGGCCTTTGTCCAGCATCTCAGTTAGATACTGTAAAATCTGAGGAATATTTGGAACAAGCGTGTCATTTCCTTGAGTCTGGTTCCAAGCACAGAATCTCTTCCATTTTTCTACACAAGATATTCTGGTGCTGGGCTTCCTGGCCTACAAAATGACATCCATAACCGCATTAGAGAGAGGTATATTCTGAATGGTCACAGTATCCACCATGCAGCTAGATTTAGAATTCTGAGTTGGCTGTGCAGGATCCAATTGTTTTGTTGGGTCAGCAAATGAGGAATTTGAGGCAATGTCCAGGCTGGGCCTTGGGACAAGCTCCTTAGGATTGGGTACCAGTGTTGGCGTGGCAAATCCGGGGCAATCAGAATCATTTGTGGCTTCTCTTGTCTGACCTTTAGGAGTACCTTGGGGAGGAGAGGCAGTGGAGGAAAGGCATATACCGTAAGGTTGTTCCAACTGAATGACAGAGCATCCACTTTCCATGCTTGTTTGTGATAAGTCCTTGTGCAGAATCTCTGAAGTTGGCAGTTGTGAGGAGAGGCAAAAAAATCTATGTCTGGGCGTCCCCATTTTCTTGTTATCATGCTGAAAATCTGTGGATCTAGTTTCCACTCGTGAGATTTCTGCTTAGTCAGTCTGCCAGAGCATTTGTTTTTCCTGGCAGGAATTGTGCTTGCAGGTGTACTTGGTAAGTCAATGCTGTGTTCCACAAAATCATGGCTTGTCTGCAGAGGGGGTAGGAATGTGTGCCCCCCTGCTTGTTTATGTACCATATGACTGTGATGTTGTCCGTCTTTATCAGCAGCTCTCCTGAATGAAGTAGGTCCTTGAAGGCTGTCAGGGCATTTTGTACAGCTAGCATCTATTTTTGATTGATGTGTAGATGCCTTTGGCTTGGGGGCCATGTGTCCTGAATACATTTTCCTGCCATGTGGGCCCCCCAGGCATAATCTGATGCATCTGTTAGTGTTTGCCTGGCTGTGGGTAAAGTGAATGGCTGTCCCATGTTGTGGTGACAGGCCTGTGCCCACCATCGAAACTCCTGTTGCAGGCAGGGAATGAGTGAAATTAATGATTCCAGGCTGTGACAATGTTGAGTCCAAACACTTTTTAGGTGCCATTGTAATTTCCTCATATGCAGTCTTCCATATGGAATTAGCAGAATGCAAGAGGCCATGTAGCCCAGAGCCTGCAGAACTTTTCTTGCAGATAACTGGGTCTTTGTTGCCATGTTTTCAAAGTAAGAAGTCAGTTGCCTTTGTTTGTCTGGCATGAGATAAGCCATCTGGGCAGTTGTATTTAAGCTTACACCCAGGAATATTATCTCTTGAGAGGGTACTAGTTTTGATTTCTTTTTGTTTACTGTGTACCGTAGGCAAATTAGTAATCTTTTTACAAACGCCAGATGCTTTAGTAGAATGTCTTTGGCCTCTGCTTGAACAAGGCAGTCGTCCAAGTAGGGATATATTTGAATTCCTCTTTGTCTGCAAAACGCAATTACTGGTGCCAGGCATTTTGTTAAGACCCTGGGCGCAGTAGATAAGCCAAAGGGCAGTGCAGAGAACTGGTAGTGCATTGAGCCAGCTATGAATCTGAGGTATCTTCTGCAAGATTGTCTGACTGGGACATGCAGGTAAGCCTCTGAGGTCCAAAGTTACAAGCCAAGCCTTTTTGCCCAGCATGGGCAGAAGCTGCTGCAGAGTCAACATTTTGAATTTCAGAACGTCCAGAAAAGTATTTAGAATAGACAGGCCTAGTACCGGTCTCCATGCTTTGTCCTTTCTTGGTACTAAGAAATGTCTTGAGTAAAATCCTTGTCCCTGCTCTTGTCGTGGCACTGGCTGAATAGCCCTCATGTCCATGAGAGATGAAACTTGGTTTTGTGCCTCTGCCCATTGATTGTGTGGCAGGTCTGGCATACATTTTGCCTTTGGAAGGGTGTGAAAGTGGAACCTGTAGCCCTGAGAGACTATATTTAAGACCCATTTGTCCTGGGTAATCATGTGCCAATTTTGTGAAAAAAGTGCTAGCTTTCCCCCCCAAGGGTGCTGCCAAAAGATTAATGCTTGGCATTGGCAGAGGGAAGTCATTGGGACTGTTTCCTATATGGCTGTGTTTTGTCTTCTCCGCTTTTGGAGGTAGAAACACCCCACTGTTTGGGCCTGTATGAGCCCTGGGGCTGTTGTCTGCTTCTAGGGCGTCTGTATCTGCCTCTTTGTGGCCTGTTTGACACGGGAAAGGACCAATTTTTAGAAGGCCAGTTCCTGCTAAATCTGGGTGGCTGCACCTGTAAGAAATCCTTCACTGTCTGCATAGATGTAGCTTTATCCTCCATTTTCTTTAACACCTCTTCTGCCTTAACACCAAACAAAGTATCATGCTGTAATGGAGCATCCAATAATTTTGCTTTAACATGATCAGACAGAGTCTGTTCCTTTAACCAAGCATGCCTTCTAATGACAGAGCCTGTTACAGCGGCCCTGCAAGAGGCCTCCAGTGAATCATAACCACACTGCAAAGTATGTTTTCCCACTTGTTCAGCTGCATGCAATAAATCCTGCAATTCCTTGTTCTCAGCACATTCAGAATTTGTCAACATTTTCTGTTTTAACAGAGACATTAAATATTGCTGACATTTAAGCATATGAAATTGACAATTTAAAGCCCTTACAGCCAAGGTAGCAGAAGTGTAAACTTTTATCTCCCATCAGTCCAGTGCCCTAGAATCTCTACCCGAGGGGACAGGGTTTTTTGCAGTAACAGCCTTGACCCCTTTGGGACCCTGTGAAATAGTTTCTGGGTCAGCTGCAGGGTTTTTATATAGAAATTTATGAGAATCTGGAACCCTGTAGTATCTGTCTGGCTCAACAGGTGCAGGAGGTAAAGAGTCGGGAGACAGGCCGGACTCTGAAAATACATCTACAATGTCTAGAACAGGAGGAATAGCAAGAAGTCTGTGCTGAGGTAATAAAAGAAAGTCTCTGAGCCTTTTCTTAGAATCAGAATAATCTTGGCTCTCCCAGTGGAAATGCTCCCTCATGGTATGCAAGGTTTCCCCAAATGAGTAATCCTCAGGAGGAGAAGCTGAAGGAATAGATTCTTCAGCATCAAAATCCTCATAGGGAGGAATAGAATATCCCAGTTCTGAAGAGGAGTCCAAAGAAATGGAAACCTCATCAGAGGAATCATATTCAGTGTCTTGCATAGGCCTCTTTTATCAGGAGGTGGATGGGAACCCCTGATCAGAGTAATTATGCCTTCGGCCATTTTGAGCATCTGTTTCTTAGGCATGGAAGTCTGTCCTGGAGAGTGTTGTACTTGTTTCTTTGTCTTTAAAACTGTTTTAGTGTTTGTCTTTGATGCTGAAGTTGGCTTGATATAAAGCTGTGTAGGTCTGAAAACACCCCAGAAGCCAAAGCCTGCTCAGCGGCTCTGGACCCATCTGAGGGATTAGTTTCCAAAGGCCCAATACCTTGAGTATCCAGAGGCCTAGCTGTCTCCACGTGGCAATCGGAGACGGCCTGTGGCTCTGAGGTAGCGGGTGTCAGGGGCTGCGAAAGAGCCTCACTGAGAACCGGCGACTGGCCTAGAAGAGGCTTCATCGTCGGTTTTCGACCTCGGATGCCTGTCCTTTTCTTTTTCCTTGCGCTTTTTATGAACTCCGGTCATCGGCTGTTCCAACGGCATTATGTAGTTAAACCTTCGGCCAAAGTAATGAAAAGCAAAATCGTACAGACGGTTAATAGTGTGTTGGTTAAATCTAGCACAAACCCGACAACTAACAACGTCGTGGTCAGGGCCTAGGCAAGGAATACAGTAAGAGTGAAAATCCTTATGAGGTATTTGCTTCCCACAAGAAATACAATTATTAACTTTTTCTGACATCGGTCTGGAGTAAGAAAAAAGTTTCCCCAACGGGGTACTTAGCTTTATAGAAGACTTCGGATCTGAAATTCAATTTCAAAAATCTCAGGAGTCCGCCGACCGGCACTTGCAAACTGCTTTTGCTTCAGGCACCGCGCAGCAAGAAAGACTGAAGAAAATGGCATCAGCTGCATCCTATACACCCCTGGCACACTGACGTCAGGGAATAGGCGACAGCAACCGACACCGGACCAAGACTTTGGAATTCAGGCCGACTGCAGGTAGCCTGCCAGCAGGATAACCCAAGTGTAATGACTGCAACAGTGAAACACCATGATCAGTGTTTTACTTAGGAATGTTTGATGGATTAGACTGTATTGTGTGTATGTTTGTCTTTGCACTCTGCAATCAAGTCAAGTCCTCTGCAGCACTACACACTTATCAATGTTGCTGAAAAGCAAGTGTGTTTGCATTTACTCATACAATCAGGCTCCAATTTTAACAGAAACATTGAGAATAACTTTAACTTGTTTAGAGACAAGTTATATGCGCTTAAAAACAACCAGTTGGAGATGGACTATTTAAATGAATGCATACAGTTTAACAGGGTTCCCAAAGGTCTTCATTTATTTAAATTTCCTAACTGTGTGCCACCCAGGGACTGAATTATATGACAAGTTATGTGACATTTTTAACAACGCGGGTATAGAAATGTTGAAACTAATGATTATGGAGTACCAATCCAAGGCTGAACTCTTACTGAAGGAGCTGACCGCTCTTAACCAAAATGTTACTAATGATGTGAATTTTGGAAGTGTTAAAAGAAGCTATGACAATGTTTTTTATGAGGTTGACCAACACTGTTTAAAAGTTTTAAATAGGAAAATTAAGAAACTGGATAGGGATATGCACGAATACCAGGAAGGCTTAGCCTACCCTATTTACAGAAATGGTGGTTGGAGAAATAACTATGACACTGTTTGTGGAAGGGGATAACATGGTGGAATGTAACAATAAGGGTGTTAGGGTTGACAATGAACCACCCAGGAGGAGTGAAAGAATTGCTGAGAGGGGCAGGAAAAGTCCTACCAGGATTTTCAACACCCTCCCAACAGGGGAGTGAGGGGGATGGGACATCAGAAACAAGGGTGGAATCGTATACAGAAATAGAACCACTGGTTAATGTTTTATCATTAACAATGGATGAGGACCCTACCAAGATAATTATTTTCAGAAAAGATAATTTTACAATTTACAACTTTACTGATTGCTTGCTCACAGATGAGTATTTTACTTTATTTTCAAAAGGTTTTACCTTTGTCCCATCTAGTCCCTTTGACACCACTAATACATTGATAGATTTTAAATTGTTCCTTAGGCAGCTAAACCTTTCAATATTTTTTAAGGGTCAACCCAGTACCCATTCAGATCTCACCAGAACTAGCACCTTTAACCCCCCCCCCCCCCACACACACCCATCTCTTAAGATATTTGAGGAAATGGTAGAGAGAGAAATTAGAAAAGCTGGTAAAAACAAGAAAAACAAGTGCCCATTGAACCTCAGTAATGAAGAATTCCAGTTGATTGAGAATTTAAAGCAGGAAAAATGCCGGGTTATGAAACCTGACAAAGGAGGGGGTGTGGTGCTAATGTACCAGTTAGATTACAATTTCATCCTACAGGGAATGTTGCAGGATGTGGAACAATATGAACTGGTGTCCCTTAATGAAATTAATTTAGCTTATGCCAAAATTAGTTATTATTTATACTACCACCTCTTGCAAGGCACTATTAATGAGCAGCTATACAACTATTTTCATGTTATGAAGCCAAGGGTACCAATAATATCTGGTATTCCGAAAACACATAAAGGCCTAGCCCCTCTAAGATTTAGGCCCATTGTTTCTGGGGCAGGCAGTATTATGGAGCCCTTAGCAAAATTTATAGATCATATAGCCAAAAGAGTCTTAACACCAATTACACATACTTGCAAAGACTCCTGGCATTTCTTAAAAGTTATTAACCGACAGATGTTTAGTCCAGAGCTATACATGGTAACCATTGATATTATAGACTTATTTCCAAGTATCCCTCACATAGTAGGACTTGAATGGTTTAGGCAAACCCTTACGCTTGACGGCACGTTGGCTAGCAACGTCATCAATTTAGTGGTGGACTTAATGGACACAGTTTTGACAAACAATTTTATTTACTTTAATGGAGAGTTTTTTCGCCAAAGAAAGGCGTGGCGATGGGAGCATGCTGTGCTTCGCTATACGCCAATTGTGTACTCTACCATTGGGAGCAGGAATTTGTGTTCAATACACCATGGAAAAAGTTCATTACACATTATACCAGATATTTAGACGATATTTGCCTACTATGGAATGGTTCTATTAATGACCTGAATGGGTTTTTGGAACACATCAATGGATGTACTGATTTTCTTAGATTCACTCAACATCGACCAGGATGTTTTACATTATTTGGATGTAACATTAATTAAGGACTACGCAAACAGCTGTTTTCATTCCAAACTTTTTAGGAAGACTACCTTTTCTAACGCGTACCTTCATTTTTGTAGCAGGCACCCTTTTTACCAGAAAAAAGGGATAGTTAAGGGCCAAATGATTAGAGCCTCGAGAATGTGTAGCACTTTTGAATATTTTTTGGAGGAAGCCAACACACTCCGTGGCTTATTTATAGAAAAAGGATATCCAGTCAATTTGATTGATGGATTGGCCCAGGAAGTTACTGATAACAGGGAATCTAGGTATTACCCTTTATTAGGTACCCTGATAGCCAGTACGGAGTTGGTGATAGACAACAACACCTCCAAATTTAGGAATAGTTTTGCATATACATATTCTTCAGACTCTCAGGTAATAGAACAGGTCATCTTAAAGTATTGACCCATTATTTCAGTGAATGAAGATATAAAACATCTCATCCCTTCAGTGCCAGGTTTCGTTAGAAAAAGAGGAATGAATTTGAAAGAATTTTTTGAGAAAAATAAGGCTGTTAAGAATGAGTCCACTAGAATGAAGAAGGGTACCCATAGATGTGGTTCATGTAACCAATGTGCCTTCATGTTGAATAAAGATGTTATTTCTATCCCTTTTAGATATAAGTTTAAACAATACTTTAATTGTGCCACCAAAGGAGTGGTATACCTGGGAATCTGCCTACATTGTCACAGTTTTTATGTAGGCAAGACAGAAAGGCTTTTTAGAAAAAGAGTCTATGAACATCAATATGATATTAGTAAGGGTAAAATGACCAATGCCTTTTTTAAGCATTCACAACTATGTGAAAATATGCAAATTAAGTTTACAATTCTAGAACAAGTGACACCCGACCCACGGGGAGGGAACTGGGAAGCTAGGTTGGAGTACCGGGAACTGTTTTGGCAGCTTAGACTGGACACAATTAGACCACCGGGCATGAATGACGCCTTGAATATAAACAGTGTGCTCAAATTAAGAAGGGCACGATTATAACAGGGGTTCATGTAGACTGCTTAAATTTCCCCATTAAACACACTAGTATTGGATGTCCTTGCAGTTCAGCCTAATGCCTTCAGTTTGGTTACCATGTGCTGTATTGGTAATGAAGATGTCACATTTATTTACTTTCATGGTTTAGTTTAACATTTATTATTGTCATGTTTATTAATTTCATTACCATTTATTTTATTATTTTTTATGTGTTTTTACATGTGTTGTAATATATTATATATTTTCATTTTTGGCATTACTGAATTTAAAGTTGAGTTTGATTCTTGGATTGGAATATATATTTAATATTTAAGGAAAGTTTATACACACTGTATTTTTAAGAAACTAATTAGGGATGATTCACATGGGGGGGTATGTCATGTGATGTTGCATTTAGTATTTAACATGGCCGACTACACAACAGATTTTTTAACCTTGAAGAAGCTCGGTAATAACCGAGTGAAAGCGCTTGGTTTATTGTTTGCTGCTGTTTGGTGCGATTCAGATTACGTACCAATAAATGTGCTGTTCTTAACTTACTGCTTCTAACCACATTTTTTGGAGATTTGGGTACTGTGGCCGTGGATTTTGGTGATTCTTGGTCTTGTGTTCACATTTTTTGACATTTACTCCTACATCCATATCCACTTTCCTGAGGTTCTGATGTGCTTTGACGGTAGACGGTGGGAAATGGTGAAAATTGCATGTTGCTGCTTGAGCTTTGGTGGTAGTATAAATGTTCAAGATTAAGAAGGCCTATTAACCTGAATAAAAAATTGATTTCATGCAATTTTAAAGAAATTATTTATAGTAGATAATAGATTAGTTAACATATCAACATAATATAAAATAAAAAAATATATTTAATTGATGGAAAAAAAGAAGTTCTGTACTTACCATAACGTTCCATGAGAGTTGTTCATCTCACCTTTATTCGTACACGTGGGTATGGAGCCGAGCCATCGGCTCTGAGTCGGCCGCTTACAAGCTAAAGATCTCAGAGTAGCTCGAGGCCAGGCCCCCTATCCCATGATGCTCTCTGTCCCATCACAGATCTAGTTTGCCGCTGCAGCTGATAGCAATGTTGTCGGAGAGCTCGGGCCAGTAGAAAATTATTACCCAGGAAACCTCACACGTTTACTGCATCTACCTTCCTAACTTGTAGCACAATCACTGAGGCCATCCTCATGTTATGCCAGGTCCTGAACTTGCAATGCATGCACCTTTTTTAAGTGAAAGAACACAAAATGTACAAATAACTAGCAATGAAAAACAAACGGTGACTAACAAACTTGACTATTTTATGTATTTGTTAGTTGGGCAGTCCTATTATTCACAAGCTCATTTTCAGGAGAGAACCCAATAGCATTGTCTGGTTAAGTGACCTGTTCAGCCACAAAGTACACAACTGAAGCTTTAACCTACTCTGCTATAATAGCAGTTTGCTAAAGTTATTGCAGACTATGGAAAGCTAAGACAAGAAAGACTTGTAGCAGTGCCCTGCAGAGGTCTATGCTGCTATGAATCCAGTGCATACTGTTTTGAGAAAGTGCAGATGAAAACCAAGCTTTCCCATGGTCATTGGCAAAGAATCTTACAAATATGCACCACACAGTGGCAGCATTCCTACCAGTGTTCCTTAACGGCAACTGTCAAGTGTTCTGTTGAATATGCCACAGTAAAATACACTCCCATCAAACAGAACATGGAGAAGGTTTGCACCATCACAGAAGAACCTTGTTTGAAATTCAAAAGAGAGAAACTGAGCAGATTTTATTCCATATTTGTGCTGCTATTGCAGTACCCGAGTTGTCTATGCACATCGGGCATATGTAACAGACTCCCTTGTTTTTTCTGCTGTGCACAGAAATTGAAAATACTTGAGACAACAAGGAAATAGGTCTTAAGCTTACCTTATTCACCATAAGAATGTACACAGCATGCAAGTCAAAATAAGCTGCTCAAAAAATAATTTTGGTAGAGGTTTTTGTCAATAACCCTGCCTTCCACAAAATTAATATATAAAATATGTTCTTAATGATTAAGTTATCTAAGTGTGTGTGTGTGTGTGTGTGTGTGTGTGGGGGGGGGGGGGGCCTTCCTCAGTTCCAAGATTCAGTTCATCCTCTATTCAATGCTAAGCAAAACAATTTCCGATGTTCATGCACACTCCCTACAAAGGTATGTCATAGCATAACACTCCATACTCAGATAGTGTACCTAAATCCATGAGTCCACTAGTCTTGTCCCAACCACTGAGCAGGCACACATCCTCAAACTCTAGATGGAAGGACCATCCAAGCATATGGACACAAAAAGGTGTGTGACTGTCAAAGGAACATCTGCTCACAAAGCTACCAGAAGTACTTGTTAGATCTAGCGCCATGGACTCGCCTTGAAGAATTTATGAAATAACAGAACAGTAACCAGCAAAACCACTAATGTGGAAGGAGCTGGACTCTAACCAGAAGTTCATATTTCTGTCCCCCTGATGTACCAAAGGAGGCCCTACTCTTGGAGTTGTGGTCCAATCAGTAATATTTAGTGAAGACATGAAGTGATGACTAAGCTGACTAGGTAAAAATATCTATAATGGAGACGTTCTTGAAACAAGCAGTGAAAGCAACCATGAATCTAGTGGAATGGCCTCTAACTGCTGTATTTGCAACTGCTGGTGAGCCATCAGATGCCAAAAATAAAATCCATCTGGAAAGAGTTTGTTTGACAGCTGACTGCATTTTCCTCTCTAAAGCAAATGTGACACAGTAGATCATTCTTCTTATTCGCATGCCCCTGCTTCAGGTAACAACCAGATTATTCCCAAAGGCACATACAGGTTATTATTTAATGCTTTCTACTGGTTATACCTTGGTGTGCACCACAAGTGTTTTGCCTGCTCACTCACACTTACCTTTTTTCCATCTGTTATGATTCCTACTAGGACCTTTTTCCATACTTAATACTGCTGCGGCTGCTGCTTTGTAACTATGTAGTCACTTCCTGGGAATCACTTCCTGGGAATTTATTTCAGAGGTTTACTGCACTACATACATTTACAATAAATTTAGGCACCACAACTCAGTTCAATGCTACTAGGCAACAGACCAGTGAAGCCATCTGAAGCCTAGCCAACGCAGCACAACAGGTACACCATATTACTTGTGCCAACTGTCCATCCCTGCAGTCTTACTAAGTATCCTCACCTTCTTACTCCTTATCCTGGATACATAACTTAACAGCAATAAAAAAACAAACTTTTCCTTCAAAACTTTCCACAGTGTCACCTACAAAGGCATTTAAAACACTGGTTCCAATATAGCCCCTTCAGATACCCCAACCAGGTTCCAGTACTAACTTTTACATTTCACACTACTGGTTTTGATAGTCATCTAAAAGGACTATTTACTAAAAAAGTATATGCTCTGTTATTAAATGTTCACCATACTATAATTTGATTGGACTTCACTAAGGGACTGTGCATTACTGTTTAGTCAGTGGTTTAACACACAGTACTGCCTCTCATCTACAATAAACTGGCATAATTTTATTCTCCATCATTTTGTCACTCATTGTTTTATGCCCGCATTTCAGAGTTAAAATCTTACAATCTTGCTGAAAGTGGGAGAAGTTATAAGGCATTCATAAGCAAGTTTTATGCTGTGTTGTCCAGTCACTTATTCCCTGTTTTTCATGTCTACAGGTTGAGGGAAATTGTGGGCGCACATACGCAGTTTTAAAGTATACTCCTAACTTTTCACAAGTCTCTTTCTAAAACATATTGCATTCTTCAACTTGACTGAACTCACTTAAGGTACTCAAGCATTTCTATCACACTCCCAATACTTCCTTACTTCTGCAGACACACAACATAAACCGTTATCATGGCTTCTTTTGGAAATTCTGCACCAAAATGTTCTCCTATGGACTGCTCTAACCTGTCTTAAGCTCCTGTAGGGAGAAGATATGTAGGACTGGGTAATGTATTGTAGAAGACTCATATTAAGCTAAGCTTGAATGATGACACAGCAGCGAAATTACTCATTTATTGTAAATCCAAAAGAGCACACTCTCAAATGATGTTGACAGTCTCCAGAACAATAAAATAAACAGGACTTCTTATCAGGGGCCAAGGTGTGCACATACTTCACTGCAGCAGGACTAGTTTCCTGTGGGGTAACACTGGCTCGAGGTGATGATCACTGTTGATTCAATAGCCAAGCTCCTCAAAACATGGGAAAAGGGGTGATGCCAATGCTAATGTCCCTCTTAGAAATTTAATTTAAAAGCTTAGCAGTCTGCTAGGAATAGAAAGTGTTTAACTTGGGTGATGTCTGTGTGCAAATGAATTGTTCCCATAATTAATATCATCAGTCAAAGAACCCCCCAAAGTGGAAGAGTTCTCCAAGGTAATTAGAAAGGACTGCCAATTGTATGACAGTACATGAGGAAGTATGGTAACTATGCTGCCTGAAAGTGCTGACATTAATGAGTCAGACTCCCCTGAGGTTCTTTCAGAGGAAATGGCCGTTGATCTGCCTCAAAGAGTAAGGAGACACTAGACCGTTTTGCAACACTGTCAAATAAGAATGAACTCGTGCTACAGCTACTGAACAGCTTCAGTTTTCATATGCTGTGAGGATCTTAATGACCACAAGTGTTACTTTGACATTTGAGGTGGAATTGCCAAAGCATAATCTGCCTGACCAGAACCCAAAAAGAGAATATATGTATTACTGGGGTGTCAGAGAAGGATGAAGGAGGGTTGTATCACTTTTGTTCAATCCAAAATCGCAAAATAGATTGGGCTACAAATTTAACTACAGTGCCGCATAGGGTCTACATTATGTAGTCGAAGTATAACCACTTCAAACATTATATGGTCGAGGCCATATGTTCGAAGTTGCCATACTTCGAATTAAAAAAAAAATAAATAAAACACAGGAACAACTTCCTGACAGTTGTAAAAAGGGGGGCAAGCCCCCCTGCACTCCCCACACCCCCCGCTCTTTAAATATACCAACTCCGAGACCATGCTACAGTGCAATAAAGGGAAAATTCCCTTTACCACATTGTAGTGCGGTCTCAAAGTTGGTATATTTAAAGAGTGGGGGAGGTGCAGGGGGGCTTGCCCCCTGCTTACAACCCTTTATTTTCTTTTATGTTTTTTTTTTACATGTTCGAAATTCTGTAAGTTCGAACATATGGTGTGAGAACTTACAGAATTTCAACTACGTGATATAGACCCTGCCGCATGGGTTTTCTGCCTGGCAGATCTGTTGCAGATGGCAGGCTCAGGCATTTTCTGGTGACATTTGAACCAGATAGTGTTCAATCTCGCCGTTTGTTCTTACACATGGGTTCGGAGCCGATCCTCGGCTCCGTGTCGGCCGCTTGCAAGCTCTGCATCGAGAAGAAGCTCGAGACAACCTAATACCCACAATCCCCCTCTGCCTTTACCTCAGATCTAGTTTGCCGCTGCTGCGTTCGCATCGCTGGGATCTAGCTCGAGCAACTTGAGATAAGATATAACTTTAATTTTGTTATATTTTAGAAAAATTTGTTCTAAAAGTACCCTTTGGTAGACATAGTGTATGTGTGTGTGTAGGTAGAATTTCTCGGTACCGTTAAGTTTATTTAACTGGTTAGAGTTTTTCGGGGCCTACCACCCCTTACTTAATTTTGACAACCGGACTGACATATACATCGGATTCGACTTTTTTCTATTGGATTTGTCACTTATACTGGACTTGACTTTTTCTCTTTCCTGTAAGATGTCTGAGAAAATTAAATCAGGCTTTAAACGTTGCCAGTGTGGCCAAAAAATGTCAGTTACTGACAACCATAGTTCCTGTGTCTACTGCCTTGGCCCTCTCCACTTACAAGAGGACTGTTCAATTTGTCACTCTTTTAGTGGGAGGGTCATGACAGATAGGCGCAGGAAACTCATGGACAGGGGGTTATTAAAACCTTCCTTTCAGGAGGCTCTGGATGCTTCAGACCAGGCATCCAAATCCTCGAAGGAATCGAAGATGTCGGAGCCCAAGTCATCGGCTCCGAGCTGTTCGAGTAAAGTTAGATCACCGGTTCCACAGACTTCGGGGCCGAGTGTTCAACTGGTGTCAGTTCCTGAGCCTCGAGTCTTGGAACCGGTGATGGAGCCCCCTCCCTCGACTCTATTGAGGTCGGCTCCGTCTTCGGTTCCTTCGACCCGTTCTTCTTCTAAGCTCTCCGATGTCGATGTGGATCGTGTGGTGCAGAAGTTATTGGAGCATTCGGCCCTATCCAAACTTATTTCAGTTTCCACCCAGTTGGTGTCGAAACTTGAAGGCCTCCCATTGTCTCCATCCATTCCTCCTCCGAGACCTGTCCAGTCTTTGGAGCCGGAAGAGGTTGATCTTCTGATTGTGGAGCCCTCGGGTCCAGAACCGTCCTTTCTCGGTCTGTTCCTCTCACCTCGACTCCGTCGGACCGGTACCGAGTCTCGGAGCCGACGATCTGTCCTTGGTTCCGGGGCGAGAGTCGAACCGGCGTTCGGTTCCGACTCTTTCCCTCGGGCCTCGGCGGATCGATTCGGCTCCGTCCTCGGGTCGATGCCTTCGTGCCTGTTTCGGGATTCTTCCCATTTCTTCGAACCGGGAGATTCTTCGACTCGGGACCCGGGGCTTTCGATCTAATGAGGAAGGTGTTGTCTACCCAGACAACCACATCAGTAGAAGCAACCTCTCCTCCCCATAAAGGGCTGTTATCCTCCTCTGCACCCACGGCCACATCCAAGCGTCGAGCACCGGTGTCTCAGCCACCCCTGGAGGGTGCCCCTCTTCCTCGGAGGCTTCTTCGGATGCTCCCCGAAGAAGTCCCTAGGAAAAGATTGTGTAAGAGGAGACACTTAGATTCTCCACAAGAATCCTTGACATCCGATACTGACTTAGATGAGTCAGAAGGGTCCCCTAAGTCACCTTCAGAAGATGTCTCTTTCTGACATATTGGAGATCCTGAAACAGAGAGGTGACTGGCAGTCCCTCCCCCCTTCTGAGGATGAGTCAGTCTTGCTGAAGGCATTCGGTGCTCGCCCTTCCTCCTCCTGGGTCACTCCGCCCTTCGATGAATTAATGGAACTTATTGCTCGAAGGGCGTGGGAGGCTCCTGACACAGTGGAACCAGTCCCAAGGAAACCCAATAAGTATATCACTGCACCCCAGGACAAGACTTACTTGACAAAAGGAGTTCCAGTGGACGCTATGGTGGTGGCAGCGGCCACGAAAAAGGAGATGTCGGAATCTTCCTCATCTGTCCATCCCCCTAATAAAGATTCTAGGACTATGGACAGGTATGGGAAGCGCATTTTTAGTTCAGCGGCTTTTTCCATGTGATCCCTGAACTATTTGACCCACTTTACACGACTACAGAAACATAACTACAGACAAGTGGGTAAAAAGCGTGGTTACCAAAGGTTACAATATACCTTTTCTATCCCATCCCATTCCAAAGAAAAGACTCCCAGATGTACCGCCCCATCTGCGAGAGCCAGCAGCTATAGAAATTTCAAAGCTGCTAGAAAAAAAGAGTCATCCAACCAGTCCCAGCGGACCAGAAAGGATTCGGGACTTACTCAAGGTTTTTTTTAGTTCCAAAGAAAACAGGGGACTGGAGGCCCATTCTGGACCTAAGCGACCTCAATACCTTCGTCAAGAAAGAAAAGTTCTGAATGGTCACGCTTCAATCGATCCTTCCATTCTTACAGAAGGACGACTGGATGTGCTCAATAAATCTGAAGGATGCATACTACCACATCAAAATGGCCAGGGCATCCAGAGATCATTTGCGCTTCCGGCTGGGTGCCAGTCACTTTCAGTTTCGAGCCCTGCCCTTTGGTCTGACCTCAGCCCCCAGGGTCTTCACCAAA
The DNA here is from genome assembly GCF_019279795.1 of Protopterus annectens. NCBI lineage: Eukaryota > Metazoa > Chordata > Ceratodontiformes > Protopteridae > Protopterus > Protopterus annectens. The sequence goes on from NC_056738.1 coordinate 43,799,042, forward strand.
TGCATGGCAGTGGTAGCGTCTCACTTGAGACGCCAAGGATTCCAGGTGTTTCCGTATCTGGACGACTGGCTCCTTTCTGCCACCACCCAGCGTCAACTAGTACAGGCCAGAGACTATACTCTTCAACTGTGTATTCACCTAGGAATTTCCGTAAACTTCGGAAAATCCTTACTACAGCCATCACAGAGTATCTTATTCATAGGAGCGGAATTAAATACACATCAGTTAATTCTAAGACTTCCTCCAGAAAGGACACTTTCACTTCAGACTCACATACGTCTTCTTCTCTTGTCCAGGAAATCCCCAGCAAAACTGGTACTGAAGGTTTTGGGACTCATGTCAGCTTCTCTTATTGCAATACCCTTGGGAAGACTGCACATGAGAGTCCTACAATGGCTACTGTTTGCACAATGGTCGTTCCAACAACTACCTCTAACACACAAGATTCTTATAACGAACACATGCAAAACACACCTAAACTGGTGGCTTCAGACGTGCAACCTTTCCAAGGGGAGACCATTTGTGCTACCCACGCCTACAGTTACGGTGACCACGGACGCTTCCCTGATAGGGTGGGGGGGCATCTTTCAGGGACAGACAGTCCAAGGCGAATGGACCAATTTAGAGTACAATCTGCACATCAATGTTCTAGAGTTGAGGGCAGTGTTTCTAGCGTTGCAACACTTTGCTCCCCTTCTTCCTCTGGGAACTACTGCAGTTCAGACGGACAACATGTCGGTAGTCTGGTACATAAACAAGCAAGGGGGAACCAAGTCCTATCAGCTATGCAGAGAGGCCATGAGAATCTGGCAATGGGCGGAGTCCACGGGTCGCTTTCTGATAGCAACGCACATCCCGGGGTCATCCAACGTCATAGCCGACAGGCTGAGCAGAGCAATTCTGTTACTGCACGACTGCTCCCTAAAACAGTCTGTTGCGATAAAGATTTTTCGCTCGTGGGGCCAGCCTTCCTGCGATCTGTTTGCGTCTCCAATGAACGCCAAATGCAAGAGCTACTTTGCCCTATTACCCCCTCCAGGGGAAGTCCCCAGGGACGCAGTGATTCACGATTGGCCCCCGGGACTCCTGTACGCATTTCCTCCCTTCCCCCTGATATCAAAGTTTCTCCAGAAAGCCAAAAACCTACACAGGACAATAATCCTCATTGCCCCATTCTGGCCTCGTCAAATTTGGTTCCCCTTCCTCATGACACACTGCATTCGGGGACCCTGGATCCTGGACCCAGAGCCAGATCTATTGACTCACTCGTCAGGGGCTCCTCACCCCTCGCTCTTGTCCCTCCATCTAGCAGCTTGGCTGCTCCAATTCCCAACTTAGCCAGGTCTGATCTTCTTTCGCCTGCAGTTCAGAATATATTAGTGGCTTCTCATAAAGCTTCCACTACTAAAACATATACTAGTAAACGGAAGCGCTTTGTATTCTGGGCGAATACACAGCAAGTGGACCCTGTTATAGCTCCTTTGAATGAAATATTAGAGTTTTTAACAGACTTGTTCCATCAGGGTGCTTCTCCTGCCACATTAAGAGTTCAATTGGCTGCCATTTCTAATTTCCATGTGGAAGAATGTGGGGCTCCTGTTATGGCCCACAGACTTTGTAAAGCCTTTTTAAAAGGGGCTTTTCATATTAGACCACCAATTAGATCTCCTACGTCACCTTGGAGACTAAACTTATTGTTAACTAAGTTAATGCTGCCCCCCTTTGAACCAGCCTCCTCTTGCCCATTGAAATTTTTGTCATGGAAGACTCTCTTTTTGGTAGCCATTACATCCGCTAGGCGAGTATCTGAACTTCAAGCTCTCTCCATTAAGCACCCTTATTTGATCTTTCACTCTGAGAGTTTCTCTTCGCACTAATTCATCCTTCCTTCCTAAAGTTTGTTCTATTAATAATATTAATCAGTCCATTGAATTACCCACTTTCTTCAAGAATCACTCCAATAAAATGGAGTATATGTTGCACAAATTAGATGTTCACAGACAGCTAAGGTTTTACTTGGATAGAACAAAAGATCACAGAAAAACTGATCAACTTTTTGTAGCCTTTGCTGATAACAGGAAAGGAGTAGCGGTTACCAAAGAACTCTTTCTAAGTGGTTAACTGATTGTATCATCTATGTCTATGATTCTTCAAATCAAACTCTTTTGCACAAACCCAAAGGACATTCCACAAGGTCAGTGTCTACATCCCTGGCTCATGCAGCCCGCCTACCACTAGACGCTATTTGTGCGGCTGCTACTTGGTCTAAGCCACATACATTCATTTCTCATTATAAGGTAGACAAGGTTTCTAGGGACAGGGCAACCTTTGGTTCCACTGTGCTCAAGAACGTCCTTCCGTGAGTTCCTCAGGAACAAGGAGCTAGGGCGCTACCCATGTGTAAGAACAACGGCGAGATTGAACACTATCACATATAGAAGTTATGTCCTTACCATAACGTTCCATGTGGAGTGTTCATCTCGCCTTTGTTCTTACATTCCCACCCTCCCGCCCTTAGGAAGAACGTTCAGTTTGGTGCCTGGCCTGGGGCATTCTGCTTCTGCATTGCAGTTGTTGTGTATATAGTTGACATGTATATATATGTGTATATGTGTATATATATATATATATATATATATATATATATATATATATATATATAGACTCTTAGTTCTGTGCATATGGGATATAAGCATGAGTGTGCTCTCTCTGACTACTGGTTTGCTTGCAAACTAGATCTGAGGTAAAGGCAGAGGGGGATTGTGGGTATTAGGTTGTCTCGAGCTTCTTCTCGATGCAGAGCTTGCAAGCGGCCGACACGGAGCCGAGGATCGGCTCCGAACCCATGTGTAAGAACAAAGGCGAGATGAACACTCCACATGGAACGTTATGGTAAGGACATAACTTCTATTTACTGACTTTTAAGTTATTCAAGCAAGGTGCATCATGTTGGGGAAAAACTGGTGTTGCTTAAAAATTACTATTTTCAGACACACAGAAGATGGGTCCATATCAATGAGGGAGTGTCCTGCCATGAAGCTTCTGTTTCAGCCTTTATATCTAGGTGTGTTTTTTTTTTTTTTTCCTGAGTCCATTTCTCAAAAGGATTCAAGACATTCTATAATCCTCATGAGAAATTAAAGGCAATTGGGAAAATATGATTCTCAGGGTCACTCTTCCAGTGACTTTGCTGTACACAACATTGACAGGGAGAAGGCCTCATCCATGAAATCTTAAAGATGTTTGACCTGCGAGTGCATTAAAGATGCTCTGGAGCACCATCATTTGTTAATCTTCACAGCTGGCACAGATGTAGAAGTTACTGAAAGCAGTTGTGCAGATCACCATTTGGAGGCAAAGGTTTAAGATTATTACGCTTCAGTCACTTTCAGCAGAACTATTAGAAAGAACGCTGCTATACAGTTGCAATGCAAGAAGACAGAAATGAATTTGCTTGTGGGCAAATGGAGGTACGAGTCATTAACTGTATAAATATTTGCCTCCAAGTTTATTGCCAGGGTAGCAGTGACAGACTTGCACTGCTAGTAAACGACTTCTGGATTTTCTAACGGCAACAGTCTCAAGAAGTGGTTATAAAGGACATTCTATTATACAAGGCATAAATATCTTATCTGGAGGAGAAATTACTGCTAAATCTGTGAACAAGTTTGCGAAGATACAGCATTTCTCTCTCATACTATGTTAATTAACTCACTGTTATGATAATGGTGTTGGCTTCAATGTGGTTGCCATTCATGTCATATAATAATGAAAGGCATGAAAAATGCAATGGTCAGCAATTTAAATACAATTTGTTATTAAAATGAAAGTGCTGACAGACTACAACAATGACAGAGTATGGAACTTCAACTAAAGGAGTAGTTGTTGGGGTTACTCGGGAGAAAAGCTGCAATGGACACTAGGTAAATTGCCCTTTCTTTGCAAAAACAGGGAAAACATAGGATCATCTGCAATACCAGGTAAAAATATGAATAGTGTTATTAAATTTTCTAACCACGAAAACGGGCGAAGTGAACATAAAAAAAGACATCTATTTAAGACAAAACCGTTAAGAATCTCTAACGCCTCGGCTATACAAGCCTTTACAGAGTAAGACATTTTCTTCATTCCCCCCACTTTTATACATATCAATTTACTTCAATTAATCAATAAAACAATCTTTCAATTAACAAGTAATAATAAAACTAACATAACAAACACTTCCGACTACATTCTTTATTTAAACCTCTCCAACAGAGGATAAAAAACTTTAAAATTAACATGGTTTCCTTTTTTCTCAGTTTATTCTTAATATCCGATAGTGTCAAATGATTTCCCCTGTGACATTCATTAAAATGTATTGCCACCGGGTTTGTTTGCATATTCTTTTTTATGTCTCTCATGTGTTCTTTCAACCTTGTCGAGAAGCTTCTTTTTCTCTCTCCCACATAATACTTTCCACAAGGACATTTTAATGCTTATACTATACTTTTGCTACTACAATTATAAAAATCTTGTATCACCTGAAACTGTTTACCATTTATATTTGTAAAATTCATAACTACATAATCACAAACCCCATATCTTCCACATGGAAATGTTCCCTTTAAAATAACATTATCAGCTCTTTCCACTTGGGGCATCTGAAATTTATCAAGTACTAAAAAATCTTTGATACTTCTGCCTTTCCTATATGAGAAGCTTATTTTTCTATTCCCTAAAAAAATTAACATTTCTTTCCAACAAGCCTCAGTAATATTTAATCAAATTTGTTAATTTTGCAGAAAAAAGGGATATGTGGACACAAAATATATACTTTCCTGCTCGTTTCTTTTCATAAAAAAAAAATCTATTTACTTTTTTCCTTTCATTTCTATCCTTGCCATGGTTCTTGTTTACCCTTTCCATTCCTTCCCTTACTACTTTACCTCATATCCTCTTTCAGAAAATATTTTTAAAGGTTTTGTTCGCTTCAAATCTAGCTTCCCCTGATTATTACATAATCTTTGAACTCTTAAATATTTTCCATAAGATACAGACTTGATTATATGTGGTGGGTGGCAGCTTTGTCCAAGCAAAATGTGATTAGATTCTTCAAATTTTCTCTGTATTCTTGTTCTTAAATTACCCCATGGTATGCCTTCTATTGTTACATCAAAATAGTTAACTTTATTTCCTATTTGCAGGCCATCAAAACTTATCCCAAATTCATTTTCATGTACTCTTGCTATAAACTTTTCACTTCTGTTTTACCCCCTTTACAAATGAATATTAAATCACCTATAAAATGGTACTTAACATATTTTACAAAAAAATCATTCCTAAATATGTATACACGCTCAAAAAAAAACATGAAAACATAGTGGCAAATGTTGCCCCCATGGCTGTACCCCCCAACTGTCTATACAAGTTGCCATTAAATTCAAAGATTTATTTCTTAAAACATAACCAATTCTAAAATATATTGCATCACTGGGGTATCTCCAAGATAAAATTTAAAAGCTTTCATTCATCATGCCTTATATTTGTACACATGCTCATCGCATCAACCACCACTAAATACATGTCTTCCTCCCAAATTAAATCTTTCACTTTTTCCAAGAAATCAAAGACGTCTTTAATATAAGATGGTAACTTTTTTGCTATGGGCAACAAATACTGATGTAAAAAACAAGCCAGGTTATGTGTGAAGTATCCACAGGAATATACTATTGGGCATCCTGGTGGATTATATAAATTTTTATGAATTTTAGGGACACAAAAAAACTGTGCCATAGTTATTATTCCCTTTAAACTTATATTGCACATCTTTATATGAAAAATAATGTAACCTGTATCCCTTACTAAACAATTCCTCATACTCATCCTCAGCTTTATTATACTTATTTCCACTCTTTCATAAACTTGTTCATTATTAGGATGAGAATAACACATTTAAATATTGTGCATAGTGTACAATCACCAATTTGCCCCCTTTATCTGCTGGTTTGAAAACCAACTCTTTATTCTGGCTTGGCTCATTCAAACTTCTACATTCATGTTTACTTAAATTATAAGAAAGTACTTTTGTATTTCCAAAAAATGCATAATATTCTTTTTCAACACCATAATTCAAAGACACTCCAAACTGTTGAATACTTTCATTTCTAAATGGTGACATATAATCACTTTTTACCCTAATATTTTGTGTATTCATTTACAATATGCACTAACATTTTCCTCAGATTCATAGGAAAAAACTATGACTACAAACAGATTTGTCGTTTTCTTCATTACTACACAACTCCACATCCATTTCTTTATCCCCAAAATAGTCTATCAGATGTAACTTGCGAATTAAACTAAATATTTCCCCTTTTATTTGATGCAATCTTGGTAATGTGGTTGGTATACATTTTAAATCCTTGCTTAAAACATTAATTTCACAATCAGATAAAACATAATCAGATAAATTTACAACATAGCCCACTGGTTCTACTTGAACCTTTTGGACATTTTTTTCAAATCCATTTACCGCTTTTAAATGTCCTTGAACTGTAGACAAATTCTCTATTACAGTCCTGTCCATTCCAACTCCATTTGCGACTGCCTTGCTGTTTTTCACAAAAAAGTTTTTTTTTCATGTACTGTTCATTCCCCACTGGTGGTAAACGCGGAAAGTCCCCATTTGCTTCACCTCTGTATTCCAATGACGAGGCCCCGCTTTCCCCTGAAGCAAAAGAACGCCAAGGGTTATTTGCAGAGTTCCTCTCTCCCTCAAACTAACCTCTCTGACGTTTTGCATGTGGATTGCTTGACACTAAAAACGCCCTCTTGTTTTCATAATCATGAAGATCCCGGAGAAGTTTATTCTTTTTCCTCTCTACCAGTTCCTTCTTGTAAGAGAGGAGTTTTTCATTAACATTTATAAGAAAGTGCTGCAGCGTTTCATTGTTAGTCTTACCAACAAATTTCCCTATACACTTCCTTAGTCTCCTCTGTTAGGTTTTGTTTTTTATAATGTCTCTTTCAACCAAAATATTCACCCATTCCATGCTACACTTGTGAGCCACTGCCACCCACCTTTCATAGACTGGTTTGTCCTCCTCAGACGTCAGGTCAAAAGGTGTAGTAGGGTTTTTAACTGCCCATAGACCACTTGGCGTAATTTTCTGCTCTAGATACCTTTGTAAGCTTTGCAGATTCAGAAAAACAGAGGTCTCTTAAAAAAAAGCTTTTCAACTCTGTCAAGACGTTCTTGTACCGCCGATGCCACTGCTGTTTCTGCATTTCTTCCTATTGCCGAAAATGGGTTGGACTGCCGTTTTCTCCTTTCCTTATCCCATCTATTAAAAACTCCTGGTACTGTATCATGCTGGCCCATAACTTCACTATCTCGACCATTCGTCACTGGCGTTACTCCACAACCTCCACTCGATGGAATCAGAAAATTTTCAAATCAATCTGTGTGTGGAATCAGTTCCTGTTTCCCTGAACAGCCGTAGCAATGCCGCAAAAGATTCACTGGCCATCCTCAAGTTTAAACCACACCACAGATAACACAAGTATTACTACATCTGTTCAATACATTGTGAATATCAAATGTTTGAGACAGCAAAGGATATTGTAAGACATTTTCACGGACAATAACAGAAAGGTGAATGCCTAGATAAAGAATGACTCATCTCTTGGAATGTTAACGGCGCAACTAATCCAGCTGTGTTGCAGCACACTGCAAGATTATTTAGCCAAAAAACATGGTTAGTAGCCTTGCAACAAATGCACTTAGAAGTGCAGGACAACTTTGCTTTAGCAAAGAGTTTGTTTCAGGGGTTTGCCTCCAGATGTCAAAGAAGTGAAAGACAGAAATGGTGCTTTTTCACCAAATCATTGCCCTTAGAAGGTTGAAAAACATCTAACTGATGTGCAGTTACAAATGAAAGCTTGGGGGGGGGGGGTAAAGAGTGACCCTCTTCAGTGTTTATGTGCTGCCAGACACCTTGTGGCAGACTTTCACACAAGGCACGAAGGAGCTCCTGACATTTAGTGAAGGGATATCTTATGGGGACTACAGCATAGTTGATAACTAGTGACAATCTAGCACATCAGATGGGACAAGGTAAGAGGAGGGCCCTGCAAAAACCCACACTGGGGAGAAATGTAGGGTTACATGTTAAAACTAAGCACCTGATTTTTTTTCTTAAACATCTTTATTAAATCGTTTCCATAATGATATAGGTACACATACTTTAACAGTAAACAAACCATAGTGACATTATTGCAATGAAGTATACATATATTTTCATTTTAACCAATCATTAATGAAAAAATATATTGAATTCTCTCTGCTTACTCTTGCTGTGGGATTTGAAGTCTTCTTAAGACACTCAGTCTTGCTGGCTGGATTCTGCTAAAATTCAAAGTCTGGTTATATTTGCATTCACAGTCTGTCGCATACAGAAACTTGCAGAATATACACTGATGAGAGAATATACTTTGCAGCACCTGTCTTTAAGAGCAGTAACCAATAACTTTTATAATAAACCAAACTGGACAAACGCTGCAGCTTAAAAGTACTGTTCCAACTTTACTTCTCATATAGTACAGACGATGTGAGAGATATAACATTTACCTCAGGACACCAAATGTATCCCTACCATACCCCTAACATAACTAGATTTAATACAGACTTTTTATACATATTTTAGTTAAACTCACACCCCCTCTTGGTTTTGGAAAGATACTGGCTTGATAACGCAAATGCTAACACATCTGTTCATGTTCAAATGCTGATAAGTAAACTGTCTTCAAGAAAACGCCTTGTGGATTAGAAAAGCACATTTTTAAACTTTCTTAGAAAAGCATGTCCTGTTGTCCAGTGAAAGCAGATTACATTCTTGTCATGTCTGTAAGAAGTCAGTTTTCTTGATGCGTGTGTAATACACTTATAAGCAAGTTCCTTATTTTTTTAAGCCACAGTCATTTAGTATGGTTGCTGATCACATATTACTAAACTCTGTTTCTGCATTTAAGCAAGCTTTTTCTTTCAGCATATTTAGAACATAATTAATTTAAATTCATAATATCTAACAATTAACTCCAACATTACACCAACTGTTCAATTCTTGACTTCCCTTCAATCTCATTCCTCCTCCTAAATATAATTTTGCACGCATTATTCCCACAAATTCCATTTACTTCCATGTAATTTCCTTCACTTTTCTAAAAGACTACAAAGTTCTTTTATCTCACTTACACTATTCAGTAATTCAATTACAGCTGGTTAGATTTTATTTATTCACGTTTGTTTACTGGGTTAGACCGACTGGGTCTTAGCCCATTTGGTGTTTTATTTTTTGGCAGCCAAAAGCACTAAACTTAATAACTTTACTATGTCAAGGTAATTCAGATTCTGTGCTCAGCTCAAAGGAATCATTTCCTTAGATACAGCCTTTTTCTCCCCCATACCTCTAACAAAGAACTCCAAGGAATTTTTAAAATATGCCAACTTCTTAACACTCCCAAAAAACATGTTCCCAGTTACCTCTACCTTTCTCATCATACCTCCACCATTTGCTATCTCTCAGAGGATAGGGATATAAAAATAGCTATGCAAATGCATCCAAGCAAAAATCCTAAACCTTCTGGACTTGCTGCAAATGTGGGATCTATACAGATATCCTCCTATTGTTCCCTTGCAACTTGGCTTTCCAGTCTCTCTTCCAAACCTTTTATAATCTACTATGATTGATTCTTATAGTTATCATACAATATTTTATACGCCCTACTAATTAGTTATTTTTTAACATCAGCTTCTGTATTAGACTCGACTGAACATTCTACTAGAGCTGGTCTTTCATTTAGCACTGTCCTATTCCTTTTGCTTCGACTACACTCTTGGTATCAATCCCTGGTAGGTAAGACAGTCTTTGACCTACAGTCTAAACTTCTATTTGGTCTCATCCCATTCTATTACCTTTCAATCTCTAGTTATTTGTTCCCAAATACCTTGGTTCTTTTGCCAATTTTCTTGCCCATTTTTCCATACTCCTGCCTGAAGTCATCCCTATTCACAAAAATGTCCCTTCTCCATTCCAGTCTTAGCTTAGCTCTTAGAATACTTTCTGCTACTTTACAAACATAATATTCTGTATGGTTGTTATCCTTAAGGACCTGCATCCAAAATCCTATTCTTTCCATACCTCTTGCACCTCCCTCATTTCCATCTTCATTCCTTTCCACTTTTATTTATAAATACCTGCTTTAGTTATGTATGAGTCTTAACTGTATATCACTCAAGTATCCATTCAAGTCCTGTAATCCTCATCTACCTTGTTCTATGGAAATGATCAAAATTACCCCCCCCCCCCCTTCCCATCCCAAATACATTTCTTTAAATCTTTATTAATAATCACCCACAAATTTTCCTTCGGTTGATAAAAATATGCCTGACTTGTATATAAAACCAAAAGCACTAAAAACATTTTCACTGCTTACATCTTACTATACATAACCAAAAGCTTCCAGTTTCTCAACTGTGTTTTATTTTTCCCTTCCTGCATATCCTTAGCTGTTAGGACAGAATCCTTATTTTATTTATTATTTATTTTACATTTGTTGACTGGGAAAGTCCGACTGGGTATATGCCCATTTTCAGCGGAGGCCCGCCTTGAAAAGCTCCATATATTCAGACATATAAGATTTACATAATATATGAGTAGAATCTAGCACATCAGATGAAAAAGGAAAGTGTATAATTATAGTACAGACACAGTTCAACAGGAGAAATTACCTATATGTCAGAGTATAATATCACAAGGAAGGCTCCATATATTCAGACAAGCAAAATTTCACATAATATAAGAGTATAATCTAGCATTTCAGAGGAAAAAAAAACAGCGTATTTATAGCAAAGAAACAGTCTGACAGGTAATGACATATGTCAAAGTATAAAAATAGAAGGTGCAAGACATTTGACTAGTAGTATTAATTTCTCACATAGAGAAAAAGAGTAAACATCGTACTGCAATCATCTGCTAGTTAAAGGATATGAAATAGTAATAAAATACTGATAACCTGTTGACAGCTAATAGTAGAGCTGGCAGCTAATTAGTGGTACAGGAGAAAGGGGGGGGGGGTTAGTTGGGGGTATGGACAAGGACATAGCCAATGAGATTTTAGGTGTGCTTTAAGAGCATTTTTGAATAGACTGCTGGAAGGGAGGGTAGTTATGGCAGTGGAAAGTGAGTTCCAGATTTTGGATATGGAGTAGGAGAATAGCACTTTCCCTGCAGAGTTGTTGGGTTTGGTGACATGGAGTAGATTTCTGTTGCAGGAGCGAAGGGGTCTGGAGGATTGGAGAAGTGTATGAAGTGAGGGAATTTTAAGAGGGTGGTTTACAAGTTTATGAGCAAAGGTAAGTTGGGTTAGGTGTAGGAGTTGAGGGAGCTCAAGCCAGTCTAGGTTTCTAAGGGAGACACAGTGGTGACTGCGGTGGGAGTCCCCGATGCAAATTTTGCAACTTTATTGTAACGAGTTTCTTTATGCATCACCCATACTCACAAATCTTCGACAATCAGATCTAGAGTAGGACATTAGCTGGGAAGTTGCGGTAGAGATTCTGGCTAGTTTGGTTAGGTATTGTTGGTTTCTATACAAGGCACCCAGTTTTTTGTGGACTTTTTTATTATGAGTGATATGTGAGTGTCAAATTTGAGATTGTTGTCAATTTGTACACCGAGTAGCTTAAGTGTGGGCTGATGGTGAGATGAAAGTGTTGTCTTTAGCAAGTATGTTGAAATGGGGGATGTTCAGGGTAGATTTTGAGAGTTGAAAGATGAGGAGTTTGGTCTTATTTGGGTTGAGGAGGAGTTGAGCATTTAATAGCCAACTTTCAACAGAAGAGAAAGATGCTTGAGTGATCTGTTGTAGTTATGTTAGAGTTGGAGCTGAGCAGATGAGAGTGGAGTCATCTGCATACTGTATGAGGGAGGCATGTTTGGTGGCGGTGTGCAGGTCATTGGCAAAAATGGAGAAAAGCAAGGGGCCAAGGATGGAGCCTTGGGGAACCCAGAGAGTAACAGGGAGGCGAGGGGATAGATCGTTGTGCCAGACAACTGACTGCTGGCGGGTGTGTAGATAGCTGTGGAACCAACTGATGGCAGGTATGGAAAAGGAGAGGTTGGAGAGTGCAGAGAGTAGAAGATCATGTGGTACAACATCAAAAGCCTTTGATAGGTCAAGAAATACAGCAGAGGAGAAAAGGCCATTGTTTTTATGTTGGAGAATGGTGTTAGTGAAGGAGAGCAGAGCAGTTGTGGTGCTATGGTGTGGTCTGAAACCATGCTGTGTGTAGGAGAGGAGATTATTGTCTAGCATATAATTGGAGATCTGAGAGTTGATACGTTTTTCCAGCATCTTGGAGAGAGGCGAGAGGATGTCAATAGGGCGGTAGCTGGAGATGTCTGTTGAGGGGCCGCCTTTGTGTAGGGGTATGACGTAGGATATTTTCCATAAGATTGGCACATAGGACTCAGATATGGAGCAGTTGATTAATATAGAGATGGGATAAGCTAAAACATCAGCTGCTATTTTTAGGTATTCTGTGGGCAGGTTGTCAGCTGCTAGTCTTTTGGGTTTAAATTTTATCAGTAACTTTTTTATGATGGAGGTGGGTACTGTGGAAAGGAAGAAGGGAGGGAGGGGTGAAGTTGGTTTGGGTGTGGAGGGTGTTGATGTAGGGAAGTGTTTTTTAGTTAGGGATAGAACGGTCTCTGTAAAATGTTTGTTGAAAGAGTCAGCTATGCAACAGATGGAGAGAGGGGTGGTTTGTGGTGGTGGTGGTGGTGGGGTGTTTACCTTCCCTGGGCAAAGGATAGAGTTAATTGTGGACCAGAATTGATTTGGGTTGTTTTGGGAGGAGTTTAGGGATGCCCGATAGAAAAGGGCTTTGAATGCTTTTACTTGCTTTTTGACTTTGTTATGTAGTTCAAGGAATAGTTGCCTATCTGAGGGGTTTTTGGTTGTGCGCCATTGTTCCCATATTTTATCCCTGGATTTCATAAGGTCTTTGGTGTTTTTTTGTAGCCAGGGGGATTTTTTAGTTCAGATTTCGGTGCATCTTTGGGGGGCATGGGAGTTAAGAATGTTGAGGAAAGTGCTGTTAAAGTAGTGGACTGCTTTATCAAGGTTGAGGTATTTTAGGGGTGACCAATTTATTCTTTGTAGGCAGGTGGTGAAGGAGCTGGAGTTGAATTTAGCTTTGTAGTGAATGTGTCGGTGGACAATGGGTTTACTGCTATTTATGTGGTGTTTTAGTAGGAAGGTTGGGGAGTGGTCACTTAGGGAGTCAGGTAAGGAGCCTGCCAGGTAAGAGTGAGGATCTTTTGTTGACTAGGGCCCAATCAAGAACGGTGCGATTATTGGGGGTTTTATTTTTCCTGGTTGGGGATTGTATAAGCTGTAAGAAGCCATGGAGATCTAGGTGGAGTGCTGGGGGTTTACTATTGCAGGATAGCCAGTTGATGTTAAAGTCACAGAGTATGATGGTTTCTTGGGGTAGGGAGAGATTGGCCCAGTTTAATAGGTTTTCAAGGGAGGGGGTATATTTTGGCCTGGAGAGAAGTAGCAGCCTATTAAGTTGATTGCTTTCTTAGGATTTAATTTTAGGGTAGCATAGAGGATTTCTTCCTTGTCAAGCTGGTGAAAATTTGGATAGTGAGGTGATGTTTACACATCAGTGCCACTCCTCCTTTTCTGGATATTCTGTCCTTGCAGATGATATTATATCCAGGTGGGAGTATTTCCTCACTTTTGATGTGAAGTTTAAGCCAAGATTCAGTTAGGATAAGGATGTCAGGGGAATACAGGTGTATGTACGCCTGGAGGTCTTGGATTTTGTTACAGATGCTTCTGATGTTAAGAGACATAATGATGAGGTCTGTTGGCTTTTTATTAAGTGTGATTTGGGTGACAGGGGAGCTATTTGGAGGGGGGTTTGTGGAGAGGTTGGAGAAATTGGGGCCAGGGTTAGGGTGCATGTCTCCACTGAGTAAGTTTAGAGAGAATACAGAGGATATGTTTTATATATGCAGTGAAATGCTTGTGGTATTTTAAGAATAATTTGCATTCAGATGAGGTGCAGGCTTGGTAATTAAGTAGGTGTGGTGGAAAGAAGCATTTTGGGGTTGGAGTAGTGAAATTGTGTGGTGGGAATTTGAGAGAGGTAGTTGACCGAGTGCAATTGAAGTGGTTGGGAGAACTTACTGAAATATCTTCGTAAGATGCAGTAAATGCTAGAATATTGCAGCAAAGGATTATAATTGTAGTAGTTAGTGACATGATTGTGTTGGGATTAGGATGTATAAGTAGGAAGGAGGAGAAGAGGGGTGGAGATTACGGGAGGTATGAGTTGATTGGTTGGATATTAGTGGGAGCGGTCTTTTGCTAGATTAAATTTGATCTGGGGTGGGAGGGATTTGGGGGTAGGGAAGGCAGCGGAGTGAGCAGAGCGAACGGAGCTGTCTAAAACCTTTGGCAAGGATTGCAGGGGAAGTGGTAAATACATTCTATTTGGGCTATACTTGATTTCTGTAGCCAAATTCAAACTTTTCCACTGGGAATGACTGTAAAGGAAATTATTAGGCAGTGGGAGTAAAGGTGGGGTTGGCTAAAGAGGGTTTCAGGTGGGGACAGCGTTGGTCTGATTGAGTGTGTGCTACCCTACATATAAGGAAAGTTGAACACATACACTGTTCTTTGCAGGGTAATGTTAATGGGAGTAAGTCAGCAGAAAACCAAGATTACCCAAGTAGAAATAAAGATTTAAAGTCCTGCAAGGAAAATGCAGGGGGGTGCAGGTCCTAGAGTGCAAGTCTCAGAATGGTATTGTACAAAGTGTCAGGAATACAAAGATATTTAAATGTAAACCTACACAGGGTGCTTGTAAGACACCAGAATATAAACGTTTTAAAGTATCCTGTTTAACTGAGAGGCAGCTTGCAGATAGGTCCAGAGAACAGGAATCAGCACACTGTTGCAGTATAACTAAGTAGCTGGTAGGTAGAGTAACTGCAAAAGAAAAAAGAGAAAATAAGCATATAAAACTACAGTTTCTTAGCAAAGTGGGTCAGGATAGAGCAGATAAGGAATGAGAACACTGTTTTTTATACTTAAAAACTAGTTATTAATTCAAATACCTAAATACTTCATTACCCAGCCCCAATAAATATGGGTACTGTTGAAGAAATTAGTATGTGGATTCATAGTTTACTTCTACTTCCTTTGTTGTCTTCAATAATTTTATATCAACAAAACAGGTTTGTCTCGAAATGCTCCATAACATTGAAATGTCCTTCCCTAGACTTTCAAGCACAAAATATCATCTGCAAATAAAGTTGACTTTGTCCGATTACCATACGATTTACATCCATGAATTTTGACAGTCCCTTATTTTCTTTGCCAATGGTTTTATATACAACACAAGTAAGAAAATAGAGCACCCTGCCTTGTCCCTCTGTTCAAAAGAGAGGACTCCTCCCAACTTTATTCTTGCTTCTGGCTCTTCATACATCCTCCTAAATAACTCTTATTATTCTGTCAAGAATGCAAATGTTACCATTACTCTGTTCCTAAAATCCCAGGTGACTATCAAATACTGTTTCTGCAATAAAACCTACTAAAATTCTTAACAGTGGTGCATTCATAACATTCTGCTGCCCTCTGAATTATCACTATTCCACTAATGTTGTCAGATGGTTGCCTCCCTCCACAAAAGTCACACTGATCAGCATCTAATAATTTGGTCAACACCTTGCCATTCTCTTAGCTATTATAAACGCAAACATTTTATAATCATAATTCAAAACTGAAAAGGGTCTATAGCGCGTCTGAAGGATCTTTACCCACTTTGGGTAATGCAGTCAGCACAGCTAAGTTGCTGGTCCCCATAGACACACACATACACACACACAAAATATTTTTAAACAAAATTTCAAGATCCTTATTTTCTTCCCACACAAATCTTGTCTGTTCTTGGAGAACTCCCTGTTGATCACAAATCACTGTTTTATCTCTTCTCTTCCCATCTTAGACACCAACAGTTAAACCTCATCGTCCTCTAAACTTACCATAATTAAAGCTTCCATAAATATTTCCATTTCTGTCTTTTCTTGGTTTCCATACTCCTCTGCTTTACATAGGCTTTCATAAAATTGCAATAATTTATCCAATACCTATACAGAATCTGTGATCATTTCTCTGGTCCTAGGCTCCTAATGTGACAACAGCCCTTCTACTTTCTGTTGTCCAAGTTGCTGTGCTAAAAGTTTCAGTGCTATGGAATGGTTATTAAAAATAGCTGCTTAAAAGCAATCCTTCTAAACTCTTTCATACTTTCCAAATACTCCCTTATTTTCCTTTTAGCACTATGTAGTTGCCCCTCGTCTTGTTCTGTGGGATTCTCCTTTTTCTGCAATACTTTAACCTCTGTCAACACTTCTAATTCTCAGTACCCTCTTCCCAAACCTGTCTTACTTCCACCCTGTTATTAAAGCCCATTTTCTCTGAATCCCACACTCAGTTACTAACCCTTAAGAAATGTCAAAATTTCCTTAACAATTCTCAAAAACATTTCCATTGTCCCATTTTTATACCCGTGTGGGACAAAGCTTTCAATTAAATATACGTGGTCCTGTGAGATATAATTTCTAATTTAGCCTAGTTAAATTGCACCTCTGGAATTGCACCTCTGGGAATAATATGTAATTTCTATCGGAGTTCCTACTACGAATTCAGATCTTCTATGCCAAATATTCTCATGCATTTCTTCAGAAATCTACAGCTTTTTGTTACATTTCCCTTTCTATGTAACCCAAATATATTGCAAGCCAAGTTCTAGTCCCCACCCATAAATATTTCCTGATAAAAGCTGATTATTCCTCCCTACATTCTCTTTAGTTCCACAATTGCAGTTTTAGGTGGAATATAAAATACATGCCAGCATACATCTTCTTCCCTGCCTATAAAACTTTGCTACTGTAAATCTGTTATTTTTTCCTCTTAAATTACTGCTAGTGCACTTGTAGCAATCAGTATTAATGCTCACATTTTCCTTGTCCCAGATAGCCTGCTGAATTTCCAACCTAAAATCTTTTGTCAAACTCTAAGTGTGTCTCCTGCAAGACTGTTGCTACACCTATATTTCTTACTATAATTCATCACTCTTTGCTTTCTGTCTATACCTGTAATGCCACTTACATTCCATGACAATATGGACAGTATTAGCCACTATGACAGAAAGCTATTACTCCCACCTATTATAAAATTTTAGCTTGCGTCCACAAACTAATGTTGATTAGGTTGATCTTGTGTGGCTGTTTCTTCTTATCTCCATAAGACCCATGTCACACTTCAAAAGGCTTTCTGCTTCAATTAAAACACTCAAAAATATTAAATATATTTACAACAAAAACAAATTATATGCATTTTCAAATAAAGTCTACTATTCCCGAAACTAGCAGCTGCCCCAAACTGATGGCTGCAAGGTTTTACCTATTCTAAAATTAAAGTTACCTATGCTAAAGCACGTTATGACCTGTGTTCACACAACACTGATAACTATTCTTTTCTTATCTCTAGCCTCCTTCCAGATTTAAAACACAGCTTGCATGTTTTCAATAAACATTACTTTTAGTCCTAAGAAAAAGCACATTAAAGTATTAAGGCTACTATGGAGACAATTGCATAAATAACTTTTCAATTTCTCAGTTTCAAACCTCATTTGTTTTTCAGTGAAACACTTGCCAATGTAGCTTTAAATGTTTCACTGCACCTTGTACATTCCTCTCAGCAAAGAATGTTCAGCGGTATCTTGCTTAACTACTTGCTCCTGCAGATAGATTCCCTCCAAGTAAAAACAGTTGCAGATGAGAAAAATTAACTGCTAGAACTTTTGTAGATGTATGCAAGAGTCTTTGTAAATTTCACTCGGAACACACTGTTCAAACTCCTCATGGTTAATTGCTTGACTTGTAGACTTACTGTCTTCCACCAAGAGCATTTACTAATGTAAAAGTAGCAAATAACTTTGCAAATTAAAAAAATACACTTATTCATGCCTTTCATCATTTTGTGTTATTTTTTTCTAACCTAACCTTTTTAGCTTAAAAATGTGTCCATAGCTTAAATCAGTGACATTAACCTAGACATCCTCTTCTGTAAAACAACTGGGAAGATTATCTTAATTCGACATATAGTGTAAGCAATACAAGTTTACATCTTCTATCCAAGTAGCCCAAGACCACATTATTACTTTCAACTTGCCTAATTACAGTGTTAACACTAGATATATTACAACTTAAAAAAAGTACTTCTTTATTTTTATTTAACATTTCTTTACAAGGAAAGTCCGACTTACCCACTCCACAAAGGGGGAGCCACCACTGATCCAGGGAACTATTGATCTATTAGCCTGACGAGCCTGGTCTGCAAGGCCATGGAACGTATCATCATGGAACGCAAACAAAGACAATGGTAACCTCCAAAATCTGGATCCCACCCAGTTCAGGTTTGCGAAAGGCAGATCATGCCTCCTGAATCTGATTGACTTCTTTGAGGCAGTCACCAAAGCCGTAGATGAGGATAAGGTGGTTCACACAGCCTATCTTGACCTCGCCAAGGCTTTCGACACCATCCCCCATTCTGGAATTATAGCTAAACTCACTAAACTAGGGATAAATCCCTACATCACAAGATGGGTTGCCAACTGGCTCACTGACAGAACCCACACTGTAAAAAGTTGTAGACTCCAAATCTGACCTCAAAGCAGTGACAAGTGGAGTACCACAGGGTTCCGTCCTAGGACCTCTCCTGTTTGGTATCTACTTCTCTGAAGTACAGGCTAACACAGAAGGCCTCTGGCTAACGAAGTTCGCAGAGGACTGCAAACTAGGAGCCATAGTCAAGTCCCCAAATGATGTGGACATCCTACAGAAGGGCCTCACTGAGACAGATGCCTGGTGTCAGAGCCATGGCCTCAAGCTCAATGCCAAAATGTGCAGTGTCATCCCCATTGGTAAAAACTCTGTACCCATGAACTACCACATATGCAGCAATCTACTTAACACTGAATGCGTGATAAGAGACCTTGGGGACCTAGGTGGACAGTAGTCTCTCCTTTGATAGTCACATCGCCACAGAAGTCAGGAAGTCCTTCTACATGGCACACCTCATCATAAAAGGGTTCTCATCCAGGAAAAAAAAAAGAGGTCATTGTTCCCCTCTACTCGACACTCATTAGACCCATTATAGAATACAATGCCCCTTTTGGAATGCATCTCACAAGACATCTGCAGCAGCCGGAAAGGCCATAGAAGTAACTCAAAGAGGATTACTGGCCTCAAACAAATGCCCTACACTAACTGTCTCAAAAAACTCCAGCTTTACTCCGTAGCATATCGCCTACTCTGAGGTGATCTCTGCCCAGCATATAAAGCTATGTCAAACCCAGAGCTGTTGGACATGCTACACCTAAAGAAATCCCAATCCCTCCGAGTTACATGCTCTAGGGACCTAAACCTTGTCACCACAATAAACAGGACATGCTGGAGGGATAGATTCCTGTCCCAGAGACTCCCATACTCTGGAACAGGCTACCCATCTATGTCAAGCAAAGTTCTTCATTAGCACTCCAAGAAAAATCTTGATGAGTGGATGGGAAATTGGAAATACACCCCGGGGATCACTTCTGTGTCTCTGCTCGACAGTGGCACAGGAAAATAACTTTCTTGGGTGGCGTAAGCCAGGGAACAATGTTGGCTAGGCTTATGTAGGCCCTTGGGCCAATAGCCTAGTACTTACCTATGAACCTCTGGAACAAAAACAATTTTCAGAGGAGGCCCAGGGAGAAATGCTCCAGACGCATGTCTTTGTAACATGGGAGGAAACTGGAGCACCGGAAGGAAACCCACACAAAACACAGGGAGGGCATGCAGAGTCCGCAAAGAAAGCACCCCAGCAAAGAATCCAACCGGAGAACCTCTTGCTGCGAGGTGAAAATGCAACAGCTATACCACTGCACCATCCATATCTTTACTGCTTTATTGCTTTAGTATCTTTAGCAGTAGTCAATGACAAGACCTCCCCACTTCGTATTTAAAAAAACTCTGCACCCTGAACAAAACTACTTTACAATATAGCATATAATTTACATTATAATTTACATAAATATTAGTAAGAACAAAAACTGTTTTACTTGGTTATGTCTTCAGTGTCCTGCTAAACATCAATGACAAAGTGGGATATATGCTTGAATGTTCACCCACCAGTTTTAACACAGTCAAAATTTGAATCTTTAACCACTTCTTGCAAACCTACATTTCACATGTCTAATTCTACATGTAACGGAACTGAATGGAATTGAGGATTTGAGTCTCCCATTTATTCACGAATTTCACAACTCTGTTGGGATTTACCTGATCAACTCAATCTATCAACATCAATCTCTGGTTCAAATCCAAAGTGCTCCAGTCTCCCAGTTAACTTTGGGGCTTCTTTTCTACCAAGCAACCAGTTACCTTTGGATGACTGGAAAAGGTTTCACTGGCAAGTCTCTCTATGGGTTCTGTTATTGTCAGGGGAATGAAAGGCAAGGCCCCCTTCTGCTTGCTGGCTAAACTTTTTAATTTCCGCCTTAGCCTGCTCTACATCCAAAAATGTCTTTGATCCATCATGAAAAATATTCTGAAGACAGCTGGATACAGCAGCTTTAATCTTACTCTCACTCTCAACACTCCGCAACTGCTAGGATAAACTTGTTTATCCTCCACCTGATGTACAGTTAATAATTTTCCACAAACATACTTGCCTCCAATTTTTAATACTTTTTTTCTGCCATTCTTCGTCAGGAGCAATTCTTCTGGCTGGCAAGATTAAACCTTTATTAATATACAGGTCTGGGCTGCTTTCTCATGGACAAATGTGGAGTATCACATGATGTGCAATTTCAATTAACAAATCCTGCTGTGGAACATTAAACAAGTTGCTTACTTGTACAGCCTTTTCTCACTTCACCCTCTGATTTTTCTGATTTTATCAACTCATCTGAATAGCTTGTAAAAGTTGCTTTTGTTTTTTTTTTTTTCAAGCTATTTATATTCCTTCAGTGTTTCAGTTATTTTAAACATCTCTAAGTGCATTTGATTTATTTTTCCTCTAAAGTATTGGAAGCCATCTCCTGTACTTGAGCTAAAACTTGAACTTTTTTTACTAAATGCAACATTTTTTCTTAGAGTTTTCTCTTCTCCTTTTTGGTCGCTTTTTTTTTTTTTTTTTTTTTTTTTTTTTTTTTGCTTTCGTCAAATGTCTTTGCTGGCATCCAGGCAGTACAATTACTAGCCAGTGATTAAAATTAATCCAACTATATAGGTTTCACTGGCTTTTTTACACTTAGTTTTCACATTGAAAAAAGGCTAATCGACTTACTGAGCAGTGGACAGCCATCTACCTAGTCTCCTAGACTATGCACCGGATTGACACTATAAAGTTAAGAAATAGAAGTGTCTAGTACACATATTATTCTGGTGTATTTCATTCAAGATCAAGAACTGATGAGATGTAAAACAGCAGAGCTTACTTACCTGGATGTGGGTCAAGCAAGCATCCTACACCTTTTTTGTGGGAGGATCATTTCTCCTTGCAGTGTTGTTAGTCTTTATGGAAAGAATATACAGAGAAGAACTAAAGCTTACAAGTACCGAGTATGAAGCAGAAATAGTCTGTCAATTGATTCAAAGAATTAGTAGACCAGAAACAGAGAATACTAGGACTGTCTCATAAGTTGTTCATATTCATTTGGGATAAATTTAAAACATGAAATTAGCCAGAGGCCAATTTTTAGAGTCAAGCTCTGGAAACAAAAGGGAGGTTTTACGCATTAAACAGAAGATGAGGAGTTGCAACAAAAAGGTATACAATGCTAAAGAAGATGCAAAGAAATTGACCGGCAAGAAATTGGAATTTTATAAAGAAGCACTGATAGAAAGATTGTATTACTCCTTAGAATATCAAAAGACACTACTGATGCACCTGCAGCGACAAAATAAAGGACAAAGACAACTGCAATGGTTACATGTAACAGCCATATAGGCAAATATGGGACAAATACTAAGGACAAACATGAGCTCCCAGAATTCAAATTGAAATGAATGTCTGTGAAGGTATTTGATGCAAATAAGATAACAAGAGAGCACAGCAACACTTCTTCTGAAGTACAGAGTTGACACCTCCTTACTTCAGCAGGAAACACAACAGTCATATGTCTCTGAATGACTTCAGAAATCATAACATGTGAGGGCAGTTGAATAACAATGACCCAGAGTGTGTTCAATAGGAAGGGAGAGGCATAGTAAGGAAATGTCAGTAATTCCATCTGAAAGGCAACTGTAAGCATTGGGACTCCTATGTAAATGAGTGTGCTTGATTTTTGAGAGAGAAAATAGAAGAACAGGTTTGACAAAAGGTAAAGGGTTGGAGGTTGGCAGTTATCTAACAGGTAGCAGTGACCCCCCCCCCCCCATAGGTGTCCTATTTGTGCTATCCGATGACTTTTGAAACATATTACTTTAAAGGAAATAAAAATTATTATCTAACTGGGTCATACGGATGAGAAAACATATTTTGATCAGGTTGTGATTTATAATACAAATTCATAATCATTCCACCCGAGAAATGTGTGGCTATGTACTTAGACCATCATTCACCATATGAGCATGTCATATACATTAAAAGTCATATGCCACATACTTGTACCTTTTGTACCTCTAATCTCTCTATCCCTACTACTAACTTACCCTACCCTCCCTTCTACGACATACTCTTGCTCATCAACCCTGATTTATCTTCTCCTTCACTATAGATATTTCTCCTCTTGAACCTCTACTTCTTTCACATTCATTGAATTAGGACTGTAACTGCTTAACAGAATACATCATACTGGTGTAATCTATCCTGCTTGATGCTCTGAAAGTCTCTATCCTGTTTGATGTACTGATAGTCTACATGTATCTCACTGCATATTGAATTATCCTGTACATATTGTCACCTTTACTATTGTAAATACCTACTTTACTTTATTAATACTCATGAATTTTTTTTAGTATTCTTATTACTTCCTGTATTTTTAATAATCTTCTATTGAAATCCTTTTCATTTACTATGTATTGATATTGATTTTTAATTATTAATTTTTAAATTTCAATTGTATTTGTTGCCACTGGAGCTTTTCTCTCCGGGCCTCTACTGAAAATGGAAATATATCCAGTTAAAAAATGTAAAATAAAAATAAAATAAAACATAAATAAATAAATTACACTCACACCTTTACACACACTCCCCTGAGATTACACTCAGCTTTTCCACATCTATTCCTTCTATCACATCCTACCCTTCTCTACTTGTACTATCCTACACCTTCAACAATATAATCCGTTACCATTTTTCATGACCTCTAGAATACTAATAATCATTATGATCATCAATCATGAAAATAATTCTGCATCTTCCTATTATCAGGCTTTCCATACAAGTTATTCTTAAACACTGTGACTTTATTATATCTGTTGAGTTTTTATTCTGACAAATTAATGTCTAGTTCCTCAAAATTTGTGCTTGAATGTTATGACTAAGTTTGTTAAGTTCTCATTCTGACAAACTAATGTGTTGTTTTCACATTTGTGCTTGAAGTTATGACTATGTGTCTAGTTTTCCTTCTGTTAACCATAGTCATCTGGAGCTTTTCTCCCCATGCCTCCAATAATAATGGGTACCTCATGACCCAATCAGACCTTCCCATTACACAAAT
Source organism: Protopterus annectens (assembly GCF_019279795.1). Taxonomy (NCBI): domain Eukaryota; kingdom Metazoa; phylum Chordata; order Ceratodontiformes; family Protopteridae; genus Protopterus; species Protopterus annectens. The sequence continues at coordinate 43,822,878 of NC_056738.1, forward strand.
GGCAAATACAGTTTCAAATACACTGAAACACAGTCTTGTGCTGGCTGCTGAATATTTATACAGCAAAGGAAAGGACTGCACAGTTTTCATAACATGTCATATGAAGATTGCCTCAAATACTCTATCGCTATACTTGGTCCCCTGTAGAATGTTGATGGGTGATCTAGGTCTGTCAAACTAATACATACCAGGATCTTGCTCTGATGGACCAGTTTCACATTTACAAAATAAATAGTATCAGCACTACCAGCTCTAAAGACAAACTTAACTTGGAGAATATACTGGATATGTTGGAGGGACAGATTTGTCTCAGAGAATACCCCCTTCCCTGAAACAGGCTTCCCATCCATGTGAATTCAAGTTTTCCTTGATCTCAGTCAAGCATAATGTGGAAGTGTGGATGGGGAGACAGTTGCAAGTATAGTTTATATCATCTGTTTGAAAGACATTACATTATAAACATGTGTCTCTACCATCCTTACCTCTGGTGGAGGGTCTTTAGACCTATGTTCTGCTAATGGTGGAGAAATTCATCCTGGGGAGAAAAAAAAAAAGACTTCAAGGAAGAGTGGGTCTGTAATGGCACAACTACTAATCTCGAGATCCCCCCCCCCCCCACCCACCCCATAATGTATAAGAATAGGAATGAAATGACAGATCGTATCCCACGTTACTGAGGACCAGATGCAGCATGTGTCACAGCTAAAGACCTGAGAGGGAATAAATAAACTCTACCATGGCTGTTAAAGGTACTCCACTGGCTGGCCCCAGACATCAGGCCTGCTGTAGAACAATGGCCCATACCATTGACCAGCTAGGTGAGTTGTTGCCCTTCGGGCGGGCATGGATCCTTGGCACATGTACCTGTAACAGATGGACACCAGTAACACTTATACCTAAATACATTTATAGTTTATTTATCTTTCAGCACTAATGTGGTGAAAGTACAGTTTTGTACCTACCATAAATGTAGATGTTAGAGTGCTAATACAGCTGCAGTAATCACAGATGGGTTCTCTGCCGTCAGGCGGGTCCTCGGTTGGCCGAATTCCAAAGTCTAGGTCTGGCGTCGGTTGCCGTCGCCTTCTTTCCTGACGTCAGTGCGACAGGGGTATACAAGACACAGCCGACGCCATTTTCTTCAGTCTTTCTTGCCCCAGTTGTCAGGTGCCCCCAGAAGGAAGGCAATACATAAATTATATATATATTCATGCAATGCAATATAATGAAAATCAGTAGTTGCAAGCAAATACACCATAGAAGGATAACCCAAACAGGTTGTATGAGGAGGTGTTAGCCACTAGGCCTTTACCAAGAGGGGAAGGAGGGAGGGAAACCTGTACTGCAGCTGTACTAGCACTCGAACATCTACATTTATGGTAGGTACAAAACTGTACTATGTTCATCGTGCATACAGCTGCAGTAATCACAGATGGGTAGAATCCCAAAGCTACGCACAGGGTGGTAGGCACTAGGTGGAACTGGGAAGAGCCAGAATGTCCTGCAACACAGCAGTGGCAAAGCCTGCTCTAGTTTTGGAGTATAAAGGCAGGTGGTAGTGTTTTGTGAAGGTATGCACAGAACTCCAAGTGGCTGCCTCCAAAATATCTTTGGTAGGGACTCCTCTGAGGAAGGCTGTGGCGGTAGCTGTGGCCCTTGTGGAGTGGGATCTGATGCCTGTAGGAACAGATTTGCCATGAAAGGAGTAACAAAACCGTATGCAGTGGCCTATCCATTTTGAAATTGTCTGTTTGGAAATTGGCTTCCCTTGAGCTCCTACAGCATAGGACACAAAGAGTTGTTCTGATTTCCTGAAAGGCTTTGTTCTGTCCAAATAGTAACGTAGCTGTCTATGGATGTCTAAGGAATGTAGCAGCCTTTCCCCTTTGTTTTGAGGATTGGGGTAAAAGGTAGGTAAGTGTATGGCCTGATTTAAAGCTACCCTGGATACTACCTTAGGCATAAATGACGGGTTGGTTCGTAGGGAAACCCTGTCCTGATGGAAGATGAGAAAGGGCTGCACAGCCATGAGGGCTTGTAGTTCCGAAACCCTACAAGCTGAGGTAATGGCCAGAAGGAAAGCTGTTTTCCAGGACAAATATTGCAAATCTGTTGAGGCAGCTGGTTCAAAGGGGGGCAATGTTAATTTTTCTAGAATATAATTAAGATCCCAGGCTGGTATTGGTTGTTTCCTTGGAGGTCTTATATTCTTAACCCCTCTGAGGAACTGTCTTAAGAGTGGGTGAGAGAATAAGGGTGGATCAGTGTTGTATTCTGCAGAAATGGCTGAGGCATGAATTTTGATGGAGGAAAATGAAAGTCCACTGTTCAACAGCTCCGCTAGATACTGTAATGTCTGAGGCAAATTCAGTTTTCTAGGATCCTGGCCTTTTTTCTCATTCCAAGCGCAAAACCGTTTCCATTTTGCGGAGTAAGCCTTTCTAGTAGATGGCCTTCTGGCCTCCAAAATGACATCTTGCACCTCTTTGGAGAGTAGGGACTGTTGTGGTGTTAAGGAATTTTCCATGCAGCCAGATTGAGTGTTTTCAGCCGACTGTGAAGAGTTTTGTAGCTGTGCTGAGTCAGTAGAAGAGGCATTAGAGGTAGGGACCAGGGAGGAGTATGTGTTAGGCTCCTCAGGAGTGGGTACCAGTGTTGTCTTGGCCAGTCTGGAGCGATCAGTATCATCTTCGGTCTGTCTGCTCTTGCTTTCAAGAGCACCTTGGGCAGAAGAGGCAAAGGTGGGAAGGCGTAAACTGTTCGTGCTGCCCAACTGAAAGAAAGGCCGTCTACTCTCCAGGCCTTTGGATGGAAGGTCCTTGAGCAGAACTTTGTCAATTGAGGATTCCTGTGGGAGGCAAAGAGATCTATGTCTGGCCTTCCCCACGCTTGGATTATCTTTGTAAACACTTGAGGATGCAACTTCCACGTGCGGGTCTGTCATATTTCTGCTTAGATGGTCTGCCAGCGTGTTTTCCAATCCTGGCAGGTACTGTGCTTGAAGTTCGATTTGCCATTCCAGAGCCAAGTTCCAAAGTGACATGGCTAGCCTGCACAGGGGTATGAATGTGTTCCTCCTTGTTTGTTTATGTACCACATTACTGTGGTGTTGTCTGTTCTTATCAATAGTTGCCCTGGATGCAGGAGGTCCTTGAAAGCTGTAAATGCATTTATTACTGCTAGCATTTCCTTTTGATTGATGTGAAGGTGCTTTTCCTTTTGGGACCATTTGCCCTGAATGCACCTGTCTGTCATGTGTGCCCCCCAGGCGTAGTCTGAGGCGTCTGCTGTGATGACTTGATTTGCTCGAGGCTTGCAGAATGGTAGACCTGTGTTTGTTTGGCATGCTTGGGTCCACCATAGAAATTCCTGTTGCAAACATGGGATTATTGGTATTATTGTTTCCAAACTGTGGCTGTGTTGAGACCATAGGTTTTTTAGGTACCATTGAAGTTTCCTCATATGCAACTTTGCACATGGGATTAGAAGAATGTAAGATGCCATGAAGCCCAGAGCCTGCAGGATTTTCCTTGTACTTAGCCTGGTACAATTTGCTAGTATTTTGAAGTACTGAGTTAGTTGCCCCTGTTTTTCTGGCGTAAGGTAGGCCATCTGGGTGTTGGTGTCCAAGTTGGCACCCAGGAAAGTTATTTTCTGAGATGGTGTTAGCCTGGATTTCTCTTTGTTGACTGTGTATCCCAGAGAATTCAATAACCAGTTACATAAGCCAGATGTTCCAGAAGTATGTGTTTGCTGTCCGCTTGGATCAGGCAGTCATCCAAATAAGAGTAAATTTGCATCCCTTGAAGTCTGCAGAAGGCAATTACTGATGCCAGGCATTTCGTGAATACACTGGGTGCAGTAGATAAGCCAAAGGGCAATGCAGAGAATTGATAGTGGATTGAACCTGCAAGAAATCTGAGGTATCTACTGCAGCTTTGTCTGATTGGGACATGCAGGTATGCCTCCTTGAGGTCCAATGTTACCAGCCAAAACTCCTTGCCCAGCATGGGAAGAAGCTGCTGTAAGGTGAGCATCTTAAATTTTGGTACGAGTAGGAATGTGTTTAGGATGGATAAGTCCAAAATGGGTCTCCAGTTGGTTCCTTTCCTTGGTACCAGGAATAGTCTGGAATAAAAACCTCGACCTTGTTCGTGAGTAGGTACCTCTTGAATAGCTTTCATGTCCATGAGCTTTGAAATTTGTATTTGAGCCTCTGCCTTTGATTGTGTGGCAGGTTCGGCATGCCTCTCATTTTTGGAAGAGTGTGAAAATGAAATCTGTAGCCTCTGTTTATGATGTCCAGGATCCATTTGTCTGTTGTGATAATATGCCAATTTCTTGTAAATAATGCCAGCTTTCCTCCCAAGGGTGCTGCCAGCTGAGACTTGCTTGGCATGAAAAGGGGAAAGTCATTGGTTTTGTTTCCTGTATTGTTGTGCACTGTCTTCGCCACCTCTTGGTGCTGGAGTTTGCCATTGTCTGCCTCTATATGATCCTTGAGATTGACCTCTGCCCCTTGTGCGCCTGTACCTACCTCTTTGAGGTTTGTCCGTGGCTGGAAAGGACCAGTTTTTTGAAGGCCAATTTCTGCTAAAATGTGGTGGTTGAACCTGTAGAAAAGCTTGGACAGTTTGCATAGATTTAGCTTTTTCTTCCATTTTCCGTAGTATCTCCTCAGCATTAGTACCAAATAATACATCCTTTTGTAAAGGAGCATCTAGTAGTTTAGCTTTAACATGATCAGGCAAGGTTTGTTCCATAAGCCAGGCATGTCTACGAATGACTGATCCTGTAGCAGCAGCTCTACTTGAAGCCTCTAGAGCATCATAGCCACATTGTAAGGTGTGTTTACCCACTTGTTCTGCACTATGCATCATATTCTGCAACTCCTTCAAATCTGGTTGTTCGGGTCTACTTCATTTCACCTTACTTCCAATTCACTGACTCCCATTTGACTGAGACCAAATGACTGAAATTTCATTTCACTGACACTTCATTAGCAAGAAAATGGAATATGCCCCCTTCCCCACTGTAGTGCGACCCTGGAGTTAGAATATATAGTTGGGGGGGGGTGTGGGGGGCGAAGCCCCTCACTTACTTTTCTTTTACCAAGCAATATTATATCAAAACTTAACAATATCATATGAAATGAAGTGGGGGGCTGCGCCCCCCACACCCCCCCCAACTATATATTCTAACTCCAGGGTCGCACTACAGTGGGGAATGGGGCATATTCCATTTTCTTGCTGATAATACTTGTCAGTCAAATGAACTGTCAGTGAAATGAAGTGTCAGTCAAATGAAATTTCAGTGAAATGGGGTCAGTGAAATGAAAGTTAAGTGAAATTAAGTAGACCCGGTTGTTCAGGTTGTGTCATTTTATTCCTTAATTGTGATAACAGAAACTGCTGATACTTAAGCATA